>NW_021851472.1:1025736-1035212 GCF_003651465.1 Formica exsecta | reverse complement strand
TATATATATATATAATATAAATATATATATAATTATTATTTTTAATAATATATATAATTATATATATTATTAAATTATTATTAAATTATTAATATAATATATAATATTATTATATAATACATGTATAACTATATATGTATATACACGTGTGTTACATATGTATATACATATATCATCTTTTTCATCCATTTTTAATGTCTATAAATGATACTTGCGACAATTTAGTGTATTTTCTAAAATACACATACTTTCGTTATATATATATATATAATATAACTTACTTGTGTATTACTTATTGATAATACTAAAGAGTCAATCATTTCTTATATAAATAGTACAGGGAATTATATATTATTTTACGTCTCTCAAAATGTTAAGATACATATTACAAGTATCTTTTTCCTTTATTTATTATATCCTGCATGACGTAAAATTCTTTCCCTTTTACTCATATGTGGAAGTTTGATAAGCAAGTTGACGAGCTTTTTTCATTATCGTCGAGAATTAATTACTAAATTTACTGATAAAAACTTGCGACTTATCCATTATTTTACAAGTATACCTCTCCTAGCATCATAAACTTGTCATCGCGAATCCATTTTCATACTTGGCTTTTAAACTGTGTCAATTCCGATTTCATTAAAAATCATAAGATAGTACTGAAAGCTTAGAACGTGTGTGCGTTGCGGCAGATGCCGCAACCTAGAGCGAACTCTTCTCCGGTCGGCGGATGCTTCACATGCAATGGACATTCGTCTCCTTCTAATTGCTTAGCTTTGGAACCTTGAAAAAAAGATCGATATGACATTATCATCTTTGGAAGACAGGTATCATCTTGAAATCATTTTGATGAAAAAAAGCGTACACGTACCAGCGGGACATACAGGCAACTCGCTCTTCGGGATGGTGGTAACGCGCTGGAAGTCGTCGTGACAGGGTTTGCAGAAATGCGTGGTTCCGAAGCAGAAGAAGACTGCCACCGAGCAGCAGTATCGGCATTTATACTCGAGAAAGTCCGCTCCGTGCTTCGGACACATCTGTGCCCTTGCCACGTCGCTACAGCCACCGCACACTAGTTCCGCAGGGTCGAAAGATTCCCCACCTAGTTGTGCGTCGCAACGCGCCTCACCACCATAATAAGCCTTCTGACATTTGTAACATACGTAATACGCATACCGTTCCATCGCATAGGCAGCGGAGTCCTGATAACGACTACCGGGTGCAAAAGCTCCTTCGGCCCTGCGAAAAATAATTTGTTGTATACATTTATCGCGTAGAATATTTCTTTTGCAACACCAAATATATATTTGAAAATATTACTTGTGCAAGCCTTCATATTCCAAGCGCATTAGAGCCTTCCTTCGTACATCCTCATAGAGTTCTTTCACGCTTGCCAATTGCTCGGATAATGTTGGATGATCCATCGGTACTTTGCAGATCGGGCAGAGAGAGAAACCAAAGGTGATCCGCGGTCCCACCCAGCGCTTCATCAGGACGTGTCGGCAGCAATGCAGATGGAACACATGGCCGCACTGCAACTGAATCGCCGGCGCGCAGGACAGGGCTTCGGTGAAGCAAATCATGCACATGTCATCGGCGTCCTGTTTCAAATCCGTCCCCGGTAAGCAACGATGCAAGCAAGGTAAACAAGTTCTCTCGTTTCTAACACCCCCACAAATATGACCGCAAGAGTGAACCTTGTTACAAGCGTTTTTGGCATGTTCCTGACAATCGTGATCGGCGCAGATGTTGCCTATCGCTAGCAAGCCCGTATTTCCCGTGGTACCGCAAAATCGGCAAATACCAGTAGTGGCGCCGACCGGTTTTCTCGGCGAACCATCGCGAAATTCTATTAATGCCTTCAATGTTCTACTATCCGCTAGAGCCAAGATCCAGAAGAGTTTCGTTCTGCCGCAACCTTCGTGAAGATCAACTCGTATCGCTTCCTCTTCTTCTTTACATACTTGTCTGAGATGCGTTCTGGTCCTTCTATGAAGATGTAGAATTTTGTCGCATTCCGCGCACAAATTACTGCAAACATTACATTGAATAATGGCCGTGGTCTCGTCGTCATCGTGATTACTACACGTTGGCTAGAAAAATGAGAAAAACAAAATTAATTAAAATTTTACTATATATCATACATATAGTAATCAAGAAATGTAGTAATAATCTTACTCTAGGCGGCAACGGTTGTCCTTCAGAACCGCTCCATTGACCAGACGACAATCTTTCAACGTGATCCGAATCCAAAACGCATAAAGAGGCGAGTGCTAACCATAGTGTCGGGGATCGAAGACATTCTGTAGGATCGCGACTTTTTTCGTCCAATCTGGTTAAATTTAGGATATTCTCGGCTATAGCCGCTTTCGTTATAGACGCCCATTCCTCCGATAACTTACCCTGTAATATGAATAAAAAGATATTGATTTAGATATTTTAAAACCAACTAATTATATCATAACATACTCACCGATGCCATGTCCTTTAAAAGTTGGATTATCACTTCTGCTAGTTTACGCGTCATGCAACCTCTCAACCACCATCTTGTTCCAACATAACTTTTCGGGTGAATGCTGGTAGCTAATGAAGTACTTTGAAGTGCCTTGCCATTTTCTTTCCCTTTTACTTTAACTTGTACATTCAAAGCTTTCGCGATACAGCTTAAAAATACGTCGAGAATTCCGGCAGAATGTTCATTGAAGTCCGAAACATGAGTAAAGCCGCTGTTCGCCGCAGATACGATACTGAAGTCGGTAGGCGGTAATCGTTCGACGTTTGTAACGCTCGCTAGTGTTTCGGGTTTAATTTCTGGCAATATTCGTCTTAGGAGAGATGTTACCTGGAAAAATACAATCGTGGTAAAGATGGTTTTAAATTCTACGTATGATCTTTCAAGCGCTAATAGGAAGAGAATGTACCTGACGCTGTACTCTTGCTGATCCGGTATGCAACAAACTTAATAGATCTTTTAGTAAACCAGTCTGATGTGATAAGTAATATTGTCCTACAGAACTTCCGCTTAAAGCAAGAACCATAGAAAGCATTTCGAAGCAATAAGTATCGGCCGCTTTTGGCAAATCGCTGTTGTCACTCAACAGACTATTAACGGGCGTCGGTGAACACAGAAGCATTTCCCATTCTTCTCTCAAACGTATAGTTTCTTTTCTAATCGCTTGCACGATATGAGTACATACTTGTTTTTGTAAGTGTGTCAAATTACTTCTGCTAAATAAAATTCCGACCATATGTTCTCGGAGATCATTACTGTCCTCCAAATCTTCGTTAACACCTTCAGTCGATTCCGTTTCTTGTTGCTTCTCTCCTTGTATAAGTTTCCCAAATACCTGCAATACAATACGATACATTGTAAGAATACAACGCTTTAAACGAAAAAATAAATCACAAGAAATCACGCTTACTTGAGATGTGATTAGACGGAATACTTTCAAGGTTTCTGCCTCGCAATTTCTTTGCTGGATAGTCTGTGCGCTTAGTTGTTTTCCTATTTTTAAAGATCCTCCTTCGATCTCACCAAGCACTCTGATTTGACGAACTCTCAAAGAATTATCTGGACCCTTTAATTCCATACCTACTACTATATGGCGTTGATCTATATACAATTACAATATGATATAGATCAAACGTCTTTAAAGCATACCTTGTTTTAAAATAGTAAAAATTACAACATTTTTATATTACCAGTGATTGGACAATTAATCCATCCAGCTGATCTACTTTCAATCTCTACAGAAATTAGCTTTGTCATCTCATCTGCGTTAACACCAGACAGGAAAGTTATGCTTGACACTTTATGCTTTTGAATAAAAATGTTTAATTAGACAAACATTATTTGTGATACAGTTAACCCAATTTTTATGAAAAGAACTTACTGTTAAATCGCGGCAGTTATCGATGTGTACGTACAACATTCTAGGCACGGTATGAGCACCACAAATGATAGTAATAACTTTAGTTTTGTTACGATCTTCATCTCCGGATTCCCAAAATGTTTCCGTTGAATTGTCTGTTAGACTACCAATCATGGCTTGGCGACTGGAAGCTTTGATCTCAACGCTAGATGTTAAATCCTTTAAAGCTTCCACACAACTGCTTATCTGTTGCGAAACTGTTGATTGGTGGCTCTCATGCATACTCATTGTCACATCCTCTTCTTCTTCGGAACGTGAAAGAATTTTGCTAATATTACTAAATACATGACTTCTATGCAGAAACATATGATCTGCTGGCGTAAATCGAATACCCCAGCATCGAATCGCAGCTTGTTGTAATGGAGATCCTGTAAATAAATAATTACAATATATCCATTTAAAAAATGTCCATTTAAATTCCATTTGCTTAAGTCCATCTTGCTGCGAATACTTACCAAGTGGTGGTAATAGCATTAAGTCCGCAATTGTTTGCAATAAGGTATGAAACACAGTGGGTAATGGATTGACAGATTCTCCAGCTATCATTAAATCACATAAAGGATGCTCACTGACGCCGGTTGTATCCTGAAAATTAAAGCAATAACCATATCATATTCATGTCTACATTAACAAATAAAATCTTATTAAAAATTTTGCTTACATGATCTTCTTTCTTTTCTGTTTTGTTATCATCATCATTCGCGTCTGTATTATCAGAAGGAACAATCGGCGTAAGAGACGAGACGAACCACCACAGTAAGTCGTGCAAACAAATTGGTTGCGTCACGCTTCTTAAAAGCCAATTTAACGCCTGCATCGCGTAAACTCGACAGGCAGCACGACGCAATGCTTGCTTCATCGCAAGCTGCAGATGTTGCAAGTTGTGTTGTTGAAGAACAAATAACATCACAGGTCTCATGAGAATCTCAATTCGATCGTTACTTGCCATTTCGGTTTGGCTAGTGGATACTATTGCGGATTGATCCATCGATGGCACTAATTTTTGAAGTGCAGCAGACGGATAACACAAAAGCGAAGAACCCGCTTCTGAAAAATAATAGAAAATATTTTATTAATATTTATTCATAAAAATCATCTGCGTTAACACCAGACAGGAAAGTTATGCTTGACACTTTATGCTTTTGAATAAAAATGTTTAATTAGACAAACATTATTTGTGATACAGTTAACCCAATTTTTATGAAAAGAACTTACTGTTAAATCGCGGCAGTTATCGATGTGTACGTACAACATTCTAGGCACGGTATGAGCACCACAAATGATAGTAATAACTTTAGTTTTGTTACGATCTTCATCTCCGGATTCCCAAAATGTTTCCGTTGAATTGTCTGTTAGACTACCAATCATGGCTTGGCGACTGGAAGCTTTGATCTCAACGCTAGATGTTAAATCCTTTAAAGCTTCCACACAACTGCTTATCTGTTGCGAAACTGTTGATTGGTGGCTCTCATGCATACTCATTGTCACATCCTCTTCTTCTTCGGAACGTGAAAGAATTTTGCTAATATTACTAAATACATGACTTCTATGCAGAAACATATGATCTGCTGGCGTAAATCGAATACCCCAGCATCGAATCGCAGCTTGTTGTAATGGAGATCCTGTAAATAAATAATTACAATATATCCATTTAAAAAATGTCCATTTAAATTCCATTTGCTTAAGTCCATCTTGCTGCGAATACTTACCAAGTGGTGGTAATAGCATTAAGTCCGCAATTGTTTGCAATAAGGTATGAAACACAGTGGGTAATGGATTGACAGATTCTCCAGCTATCATTAAATCACATAAAGGATGCTCACTGACGCCGGTTGTATCCTGAAAATTAAAGCAATAACCATATCATATTCATGTCTACATTAACAAATAAAATCTTATTAAAAATTTTGCTTACATGATCTTCTTTCTTTTCTGTTTTGTTATCATCATCATTCGCGTCTGTATTATCAGAAGGAACAATCGGCGTAAGAGACGAGACGAACCACCACAGTAAGTCGTGCAAACAAATTGGTTGCGTCACGCTTCTTAAAAGCCAATTTAACGCCTGCATCGCGTAAACTCGACAGGCAGCACGACGCAATGCTTGCTTCATCGCAAGCTGCAGATGTTGCAAGTTGTGTTGTTGAAGAACAAATAACATCACAGGTCTCATGAGAATCTCAATTCGATCGTTACTTGCCATTTCGGTTTGGCTAGTGGATACTATTGCGGATTGATCCATCGATGGCACTAATTTTTGAAGTGCAGCAGACGGATAACACAAAAGCGAAGAACCCGCTTCTGAAAAATAATAGAAAATATTTTATTAATATTTATTCATAAAAAAAAAATTTTTAGTATTTATTTATAATAAAAAATAACGAAATATTGTTTGTTTTTTTTTTATATAAAATGCATAGAAACGCGCGTACCATTACTCATTTCGCTACTACTATTATTCCGTTTCCTCATCATAACAACTCTGCCGTCGTTACTATTTCTAGCCCAAGGCGCGCCAGTAGACATAGATACCGATCTATGGAACATACTACGATTCTTGCCGCTTTCATTATCACTGTCACTCATTGGATACTCTGATAATGGCTGCAAATCAGACGATATAATTAAAGCAATGTTAAATATTAAAAATAGAAAACAAAAAATACTTTCTTACCCTGCCATTTGTGATATTAAATGCGCCACTGCTTCCTTCATAATTATTTTGTTGTCCATTTTCACGTCTCAGAGTTTCTTCGTAATATCTTTCGTCGTGACTTTGTGAGTGATGAACACCTAAAGCTTGCAAACACTGGAATGGTCCGGTTGGCGGAAATGGTCCGACGGCCTCTGGAGGACTATAATTCTCCGCCACAGACGATAAAGTCTGCGAAGGTCGTCTCTGCTGTTTCGGGATATTAAAGCCAGAAGCGCTAGCCAAATCCAATAGAAACATCGCATTGTTTTTCATGATAATATGAGTTTCATTCGCACTGGGACTGTTAATCGGAGACAGAATTTTACTTGTGCCGTTTTTTCTCTTGGAAATCCCGCTGACAAATTTCTTTGCAAACTTGCTCTTTCTGGCTTTCAAATATTTATCTCTACATGTGTCACAGATTAAATACCACGAGCTACCACCAACTCCACCATCTCCACAATTGCCTGCCCACCCCACACAGTAGTTTCCACCGCTGTTGTATCCTTTTCCGCCCGCATGCCAGCCGCAACCTGGATGCATCATC
Source organism: Formica exsecta (assembly GCF_003651465.1). Classification (NCBI taxonomy): domain Eukaryota; kingdom Metazoa; phylum Arthropoda; class Insecta; order Hymenoptera; family Formicidae; genus Formica; species Formica exsecta. The sequence goes on along the minus strand of NW_021851472.1, from coordinate 1,028,038 downwards.
TTCATATGATAAGTGACTGGATGTGGGAACATCAGGCCACAAAGTTCGCAGATAGTCTCGCGTTCGATCCCCGCCAAAACCTCAGATGCATTCGCTCTACCAATAGGCTTCCATTCCTTCTTTTTCCGACTACTTTTCTTCTCGCGTTCCTTCACTTTATCCTCTCTGGGACGTTTTTCTGGTATCGGCCGTTTCGCCAGCTTCATCGTCTGTATCTGCGATATAGGACTAGGTAGGATCGATTGTTGTTCAATGGCCTGCAAACAATTGGTGCTGAGTTCTTCCCATAGAAAAACCAGGCTCTTCAATGCGGGTGGCAGTACCGCGACTGTGTGAAATTCGGGCAGGGAACTGAGCTTGCCCGAGTTTGCCTGAATCTCTTCTTTGAACGTATTCTCCTGTTTCTTCCTGCTCCTATTGGCATTAGCGTTCGCAGCTGAACGCGTGAGTGTTTCCAACGTGCTAGGTTGGATGTGCAAATAATTGCCGGCATTCGTCACCTCGACGGAATGTCTCTGCCGTGCTTTTTGTTCTTGTTGCTGCTTGTCACTGGATTGTACGACGGTATGCCTGGTTACAACCAGTGCACCTTGTTTCGGTAAACTCGGGTGGAACTTGAGGAAACTCGCGCAAGCCATAGCATCATGCACGATCCCTTCATGCCACAAAAACGCCGCGAAAACAGCCCTCAGACATTCTGCTACGGAAGGACTGATCGCTTCCTTAACCTTGTCTTTACTTAAATTTAGAGCACGATTAGGATTTGGACTCTGCTGTGCGTTGGCAGGCGACATGGCGCGTTTTGCTCTAGTTTTCACGGCCTTCATGTGATCCCTTCTGCTCATTTTCGGCGAGTGTCGTTCGTCTTTTACTCCGGACGAGCCAATACTGAAATGACCTTTCATAGCTGTAGCAGCGCTTTCGGGGCTTGTTTGCGTTTGCGCTTGAGACATTTTGCGCGGACTTTCCTGAGGATCCTGTAATAAACAATATGGTTTATATAGTTCCTTGCATAATTTTATAAACGATATCACATAACAGAGATTTTTTTCATGCATCTTTATCTTAGCGAAGAAAGTAAGACGATTAAAATGCAAAAAAGTTGCTTACAGCACACTCCTTTTTAGGAGTATCGGGTGGGCTCGCTATGCTGCCCTCAGATCTCATGTGTAAAGAACTGCAACTTGGACTCGGTGATAGATCACGCGTATTGGCAGTAGTACTGATACCACTCGGTGACTGAGATGGATCTCTTGTCAAGCTGCTAACCAAGGCACTTGTGTCGCTCTGTGTCGAACCGCGTCGTTGCGACGTTATGCTGTCGATCATCCCTCCTGACACTTTAAAAAGAAATAATAATATAATGACGACCGCGAGTTGTGTGCCCGTTATCCACAAAATACATTCGAATATTTAATCCTGATGGCAAGAGAGTATCACTTTCTCACCTTATTGGAAAACGCATGGATAGTGATAGAGCAAGACATTTATAACATTCGCTTACACAACTCATTCAAAAAGTTTAAGTCATGCAGATTAACTTCGTGCGTGTTGAAAATTAAAGGTTTCTAAAGAATATATATATACTTCTTTCGCTTTTGTATTAAAATGTGAAATATAAATTACAGCGGTATGAAATCTGATGAGTGATTGTTCGATTTTGATGCGATGTAAACTAGGATTAGGATATAAATATATTAGCGTGTAAAAATGATCTTACGTAATAGGGAGAGGCCGACACTTCGGGGGGAGCCGCAGAGTACAGGGCTGCTACTCATACTCTCTCCCCCTCCTATCGCGCTTCTCCCACCTAATAATTTTGATTAATTGTAACAAATTTATTAGGTACGTTTTAGTGGTTTAACTATGCTCTCGGTTTTCTGAATCGCATAAAGAGTTCACTTTATGCATATGATGTAAACAGTCATGCATCAACTAAAGAATGAAACTATATCGCGTGCCATTCCGATTGCTATTTCGCATGCATAATATAATATCGTAAAATTCACTGATCAATATGTGAAGTGGGGTTCTACTGTGCCATCAATATATATATATATCCTATATACATATATATAATAAATGGTGATAATATATTAAAACAGATTTTCAATGATACAGAGATTCTGTGCACTATTCGAAATTTTACAACTTTAGTAATTCAATAGGATAGGAGCGAGTACCTGGTGCATTAGCAGCAGGAGGGAAGAGGCAATTGCCAGAAACGGCTGGCTGTCGACTGGACCCAGCTAAGATCAACATGACTAATTTGTTATAACTAATTCACACAAACAGAATATAT
>NW_021851472.1:1013296-1025433 GCF_003651465.1 Formica exsecta | reverse complement strand
ATATATATATTTAATTAATAGTTAATATAATTGTCTAATATTCTTTTCTATTACATCTATTATGTACTTTATCGTAACATCACTATATTGAATGTCATTTTTGTATTCTAATACGCGATAAAGAAAGGAAATATAGTAAATACAAAATATTTTACATTGCTGCCTTACAAGTATCAGCGTCCGTTCTCACAGCTTCTGAAATAATTTCATTTTCAAAGCAATTGCCAAATAGTGCCAAATTACACAAGAGTACACATGGATGTACAACATTATAAAAATGAGTCATGAAATAAATTTGTTCGATAGAGAAATGAAAGAGAGATAGAGAGAGTTTATATTTTAACAAAGTGCCGCATATATACCAGGTATTGGGACCGGGCTAGAAGACGGGCTGTGAAATCTGGGCGATCCACCTTGGGGATTCTTCGGCGAGGAACTTCGTGACGTTCGCCGCGGTGTTTCCGGCGGTGTCGCTCCGTTGCCATTCGCGCGGCTTTCCCCCATCGCTTTTACCAACTCTTTCACAGATACGCCCACAAATTCGGAGAAATCTCTGAAAAACATTAATCATACATACAACGTAGAAATACCAACACTTTAAAAAAATTTATTATTTTTAAAAATTTGCTATGAAATTTGTTATGCAAAAAAGAAATAAGTAGCATCACAAATATAAAGATAAATCGTTTTTTTATGTTTTACAAAAGGACTCGGTAATTTCAAAGTTTAATGATATACAATTTAGAGAAAAAGATTAAATAATTATGTAAAGAATTTTTAAATCGACGAATAAAAAGTGATATATATACTTAAAAATTTGTCAGAAAAATATATTATGCATGAAAATAAATACCTGCCCGGGGAACTTCTTTTCTCTCCATGACATTTGTCATCACCTCGTAGCCATTTTTGAAGAACGCTAAATTTTCCTCCGCCACCTTCTCTTTCCCGCTCTTTGGCTACTCTTTCTTTCGAATGAGGTTTCGAAAATTTTGGAGTACCATCAGTCTTTTCAGGTATGAAGCGTTCGCTCCCTAAACATATATTTAACAAATATTTATATGCAATATTATTCATTTAGATTTATTTTTACAATTATGCACCTGGCGAATCATGTTGATTGTATGAGCCGAAAACAAATGGATTTGTATTACAACCCTCAATAGACTCGGCCGTATCCGACGTGTAATTCTGTGCGGTAAAATTGAAGCCCTCGTGGCTAACAGAAGGTACCGAAAAATCGAAACCTCTATTACTCGGTGAAATGGCTGGGTCCAGTATTGGCTTTTTTTCGATCGGATCGTTTTCTAAATCTTGTTCGAGTTTCATATAAATTACGCCAGTTTGTTTGTTGATCGCGAGCGACCATGCCTCTACGCTTCGATTCTTGTCGAAGCAATATTTCGTCACCGAATCGTCGTCGATACGCACCCAAGTTCCTTCGTGATTCACGCACTGTAACAGGTGAATCGTGAAGCGCCATACTACGTATGTAAACGGATATTTATTAATGCATTAATCAACTTACGTATTCCTGAACAGTCACTGTATTTCCAAGCGCTAACATTCCAATTGGCGCGCCCTTCAAGCTTGGTTTGCTTCTAATATTGTGCCCGGATGCGCCACATTTCACGACTATCATGCTTCTTCCGGCGTCAAAGGTCACTGTCTTTCTTTTGCTGTAAAAAAGGGGATTGTATTAAGATTAGAAATAAGTACAAATAACGGAAGAAAGATTTGTTTACATACTCGTCACCAATATCAGGCCGCTTTCGCAGAATGGTTTCCTTAATGACTTGATCTAGAATAGACTTTGGTTCCTCTACTGGTAGAAGCAGAGTTTTTCCTAAATGCTGATTGTACTGCAAGCACCAGGCTTCGAGATGACTACTTTTACAGTATTCCTTGATTGTCTCCGTGTTTAAACGTAACCAAACGCCGTCATCGTTATGAATCTAATTAGCAGAGAAGCAAAGTTTTATTCTCATTTAAATATCTTTTTCGTTTTTGAAATACATAAAAATAATTTAAACTAAAATTGTACAAAGATAAGAATACGATGATATTTTTGCTAATGTTTTTTTGATATTTTCATATTTGGCGAAAATCTATAGTTTCATTAATTCTTTATAGTTAGTTTCAAAAATGTGAATTTGATTAAAGCGTCAATAATTTTATATGTGTTACCTCATCAACGAAAGCTATAGTGCCATTAACCGAAACGAATCCGATTTGTTCGCTTTGCAGCGACGGATGAGCCCGTATTCTTAAGCCAGCGCTATTCTTTGCTACGAATTTCCTGAGTCTGCTCGGCTGAAGCTGAGGCTTTTTGACAATGTTTTGAGTGGGCGGTTGCATACCTTGCGGAGGTTCCTTTACTTCGACTTTGTAATTCTAAACAAGGCAAAATTGAATTAACATACTTTAAGCCTCATTTCCGACTAGTAAAACAGGTACAATGGGATTAAAATTGAGAATCCAATTTAATCCCAAATGATATCTTTGATAGATAAACAGCCTACGTACATCCTCCATGTTGTAACCGTCCACCGTGATCATCAGCGAGTACCAACCGACCGAGGATGGTGTCCACGTAGCACTGTAACTACCATCACCGTTGGGTCTGACCAACATACTCTCGCTCGATCTCTTGACGGTGGGAGACATGAACCTCAGTTCCTCGAACGAGTAATTTTGATAGGCTTTCATGATGGTGATGGCGTAGAAGCACATTTTGTTGTTGATGGTCACTTCGTACGGGACGTCCAAGGATGGTTGTGGGTGACCTCCAAAGGTTAATGGATCCGGTTGAGAAACACGGCGAATTTTCCTGCTCTGATCGGATTCCGTGATATCTGTCTTATCGATCGGCACCGCCTTGACTTCGATCTGCAAAGACGACAATTTGACATTGAGAGATCCTGATCGAGTAAACCGGGAACCAGAAAAATATACCTTTAATCCGGATACGTGCACGACTTCGCCGTATTGATCTCTGGTGAGCACAGTGACGATCGCCGGCCATCCGCACCTCATTTCTTCCCGCGAATATAACGCCTCACATTGAGAGGGATCGACGAAACTATCCGGTTGCAACCATCGCGCGAGTCTGCCACCGCTGGTGCCGGCTGAGCAGGAGACGAAATCGCGCAGGAATAGACGCTCGTTTGAGTGACAACTGATAATAAAACAAACATAACAAATTTAATTAGTTAGCAAAGTATTTCTTATATAGTGTTTCTTATATTATAGCGCTCCGCGATAAGTATAATCTCTCCTTAAGTATATCTTAAGTATACTTTAAGTAACCACGAGCGCGCATACATGTAATTACTGATATAGGTATATAAAGAATAAATAAATTTCGAATTTAGAGAAGATTTTGGAAAAAAAGATTCTATATTTTTCTGCGTTAATTTATTTCTTAAATCATTACATTTATTTATATTATAATTGCGCTTAATCTTTAATTCATATTCACATCGAAAATTCTTATTCATATCATGATTCGGAATTTCGCGAGATATGCAAGCGAAAGTTATGTTTTTCGACTGGCGTGCAAAAGTTGGGGAAAATCTCGAAAAATCTTTTATTAATAAATATCCAAAGTGCAGAGAAACTTCGCATAGAACTAATCGTATATTCTGATTAATATAGCACGATATAAAATTGCGCACGAGGAAATAGAGATTTTTCTGCATTAATTTATGTTTTAAATCATTATATTTACTTGTACTATAATTGCGCTTAATCTTTAACTCATATTCACATCGAAAACTCTTCTTATTCATATCGTGGTATAGAATTTGCTGCGAGATATGCAAGCCAAAGTTATGTTTTTCGACTGGCATGCAAAAATCTCGAAAAATCTTTTATTAATGAATATCTAAAGCGCAGAGAAACTTCGCATAGAACTAATCGTATATTCTGATTAATATAGCACGATATAAAAGTGCGAGCGAGGAGTAGGAAATGGAGATTTTCCGTTGAAACTTTTAATCCTTCGTTAGTCACGTCAGGGAGAGCCGCAACGCGCTGAGAATACAAGATCATTGTGCGACGAGATATACCGGGATATAAACGTCGCAAAAGTTCGCGGTTCGCGGAGAGCGCACTTTTATTACGAGATCGAGCTAAGTCTATTACCGGTGCAGGTAAAGCGAGCACAGTTCGTTAAAGCGAGTTTGAGAGCCGCGATGCCCCTAATTGGTTAGTGCGCGGATCTCGGCTGGGTAGATCGCGAATAGAGGACGATGCTCCTCTACCAGCCAGACAATCGTCGCTTCTCCCGTTCGGACTCTCGTCGGACTCATCCCTAATAAGGCACAATCACATCGCGGTTCTTCTCCTCGAAGCTCGTCACCGCTGATCCGCGCTTCGCTACCTCTATACTATTGTATTTAAGCGAGCGAACTATATCTGACATTTAAACGCATTTGTGTGAGAGAACGGATGTTATAAAGTTTCTGAAATTCAGGACACACAGTAATTCCGTTATTCTAAATGATATAAAATATGTTCTGTGTGTGAGCTGAGTTATTTAAAATTTTTTAATTTCATTATCTTTCAGTTTTCCCCTTTCATATAAATTTAGTATCTTTAACCATTTTTGTAAAATCGTCAATAAAATTATACATACTTATGGTTTTCTCACGAGTGTAGAACCAACTCCGTGTTTTTATCATCGCGAAAACCGGTATTCTGGGAAAATCATGCATGAGAGTCTTGCTGGAATTCGCGTATCAATCGATTACGGTATTTCTACATGAGAAATAATCAAGATCGATATTTTCTTCGATGACTCCATAATCAATAAATTCATAATATATAAACACGGTGCGAGAGTTTAATCAACTTACAATATGTAAATATATATAATGTATAAAAAGTATTTATTAATCTTTCTTTCAGATTTATACTTTTTTTATCGAAAGAAAATTTAGATATCATGAATAATTGTCAATAATTCTTCTTCTATTCAAAAGAATTTTTGTAAGAAACAAAGTTTTAGTCTTTTATACGCAAACTATTAAATAGAATATCTCTTAAATTACACTTGGTATCGTTCCGATCATTAATTTAATTTTGCGAGATATCATCCCCCAACATCGTTTTGTTCGTTAATTTAATTTTGGGAGAGACCACTTTAACGGATTCTAGATTAGAAGGAATTACACTCCGATGATACCTCGACTCAGAATGAGAGTTATGTTATAGCCTCGATTCAGGTCTGCGGTATCTCGCGCGTATCAAACCATGTAACAAATGTAATTTTCGCGAGTCAGATATAAGCGCCAAGGAATAGCGCGCTCTCACCATCGATCATAGTCACGACGAAAAAGATGAACGAGCGGCATGCAAAAGATAATAGACACTGGTGCATAATACGCGAGAGAGAAAAAGAGAGAGAGAGAGAGAGAGAGAGAGAGAGAGGGGCAGGGGAGAGGGATCGGGAGCGTGCAGCTTTAAAGATCAGTATCCATGTGACGTACAACCGGTACGTGACCATTTCGGAAATGGGCACTTCGCGGCACCTTTCAGTTTGAGAAACGCGTTATGAATGAATGGAATGACGTTTCATGCGTGTATGACAGGAGAAGAGGGAGGAGATGCCGTGCGGTGCGGAGTCAAGAAGGAGAGGAGCGCAAGCAATTTCTCATGGGAAATTAAATGGGTAGGTTTCCGCTCATAAAGCGAAGAGCTTACACGACGGTATGGCGAGTTTTAGGGAAACACTATCTGCTATTATGAAAAGCGACGTAGCCGGCGTCTTCCAGGCCACTGTCTTGTTTTTATAGTATACGGCACTTCCCTCGTCGTGTATTTCCGGTTCCGACAATATGTCGGAAACGGTGGTTCACGTTGCTTTTTGTCACATGCCCAGCGTAACTTTCTTTATTATCGGCAAGAAAGCGTAATCGCGAAAATTACCAGCGCTGTGGCTTTCAGGAAAAATCCGCAGAGATATATCGAACTCGTCCAAAGAAATCTATGCAGTGTTTGTGCTCGCTAATGGTTCTTTCTTCATTTCATTTATGGAAAATTTACATGTAAAAATCTAAACAATTTTTGAAATATTTTCAAGAAATTTCAATTTTTTTCGATATTTCAAAACTATTTTTATAAGAAATTATATTTTATTCATTATTCATGATGCAAATAAAAATTTCGTTTTGATCATCTTATTTTGACTCACAAAATGAAATTATTTTGATAATTAAAACTTTATAAAGAGATTAAAACACAAATAATAAATTGATAGAAAAATATGAATTTTGGCATCTCTCTCAGCTTGTAAACATTAACACCTAAAATCTCTTCAATAATTTAGTAATTAGTATCAATACCAATTAAAATTTTATCATCGTAGGCAATGTATCTCTTTATATAAGATTTCCTTGTTGAAGATAAGTTTGACAAAATTTTAAGAATTCTACTTTTGTTCAATGCCACGTTTACGTGCGCAGACTTTGAAAAAAAGCACACATTTACACGAAATCTCCAGTAAGTAATCAGTATGCGTGCATTGATTATCTTATCGTCAGCTAATGTTTAAAGCCAGAAGCAACTAATACTTCAATGGTTTTGTTAATGATTAAGTGCGTTGCAAAATCCGATCGATATTTCTCGCAAGAAATCGAATTTTTATCAAAAACCATCTTTATCAAAACACAGTTTCACTTTCTAAAAAAGCGACACATCAATTAAAACCCATTGACCGGGGTTACAAGTCCTGAACGCGTTTACGCAATTAGCATCCGTGATGAACATCGGTCACCTCGGTGCGAATCGAGGGCTCTCGGGATAGTAAGTTGGTCAAGGTCGTCCTGGCAGGTGTGTATCGACCATGGCTCGACGAAAATCAACGACCACGCTCTCGCAGAAGTCGATGTCGATCCCCTTGGCGAGAGCAGTTCGCCGATCGGACCCTCGAAGAAGAAGAGCACGAATGCCCGTCCAAAGTCGATGTCGATCCCCTTGGCGAGAGCAGTTCGCCGATCGGACCCTCGAAGAAGAGCACGAATGCCCGTCCCGTTCCTTCGAACCCGACGACGACGACGACGAGTCATGGCCGGCGTTTATCTCTCAAAAGGCCGAAGAGAGAGAAGGTGCGGCGAGAGATGGAAAGAGAAAGAGAGTGGCAAGGCGAGTCAAGCTGTATAGATCTAGGTGGGGAGCGGACACCGATCGTGCATGCTACCAACCACAGTTTAAAAGCAACCTCCGTCAGGATCGCATCAGCTGGTCTCTAGTCGCCTTGCTTCTTCCTCCACTCCTTCGTCCCCTCCGGCAACGAACGCGCGCGTATCGAGAACCAATTAATCGCTCGTTAATTTCTCTTTCGACACACCGTGAAATGTCGTAAAAGATCGAGAGGGCCCGATAAAAGGGGGGAGATGTACCTTCTTCTCTGTCCGGACGCGAAACGCAGGATTGATCAGTGGAAGAAGTCGCGAGAGGATACGGAATACAGTGTCTTCCGATCGATCGTTCTACACGATCGATTGGCAAATCAATAATAATGGCATGGTTCTTTGCGTCACGCGAGTGTATCATCGTTCCACGACGAAGCGAGTGATCGGATCGTTATGAGAGAGGCGATCGTGCGAGGAAATCGACAGGTGATGATCTAACGATCGCCTTGCGTTCGATCGAAGATCGTCAAGCGATGAGCGCCAAGCGCAGAGTGTTGAACGCCCTGGATGGGCTTATTATTAAGTGTGATCGTGGGATCGTATGCTGGGTGTTCCTTCTGTGGTATCTCGCGTTCCTGCCATGCATCGTCGAAGCCACCAAACCGGGGATATGCGCCATGAACGGCTGCAACTGCACCGTCAAGGCGCACCGTTGGATTAACGTCAAGTGCGTCTTCTCCAAAGAACAGGTGAATGCAAGAACCGCCGTTGCGGTGGTAATTTCGCGTTGATACGCGCTAAAAATAACGAAGCGACAAGCAAGCGTGTATCAAATTAAAATTATACACCGTTATTTCTCTCTCTCTTTATATTATTAAAAATTCCAGAAATGAATTTTAAAAATTTTAACCGAGTGCAATTTTGCAGAAAGTAAATTCGATATCTTGTCAATAAATATATCGCTGATTAATTTAAAAAAATAATCATCAAATAATACAGTTTGACAGTTCGGGAAAATAAAGAATAAATAATCAAGTTGAAAATTAATATTCGTTGATACCGATTCTTTCGTTCTCGGGAAGTAGCTGACAATAAATGACAAGTAGGTTTAAAATTATCGAAGTCGCGAATTGTTTTTCACGTGCTTTTGATTAACGCGCAAATTTTCGCGGATTACGCGAAATCGTTTATCTCGCATCCGCCGCTCCACGAAAGAGAAGTCGTTAATGCACGACGGTGAAAGTTTACCGGAGTTTTGGATTCGCCTTCCACGCGAGATTAGCATATAAATCATTGGCCCGGTAAATACGGTCGGAATTGTGTGCATGCACACGCACGTTCGATGCCTGCAAGCGCACGCAAGTGCGTGCGTTGATAAACGTAGGCACTGGAATTAGTCGTACATAGACCTGCGAGAGAGATCTAATTTTTAAATAACCACGAGATTATAAGACTATAAACTTCAATTTTTCCAATACATGCAAAATTTATAATTGCTAAACAAAATCTGATTTTGATCGATAAAAATAACACATTTATATGGGGGGCAGTGCTTCTAATATAAATTTTTAAAAAAATATGCCATTTTTTCACACTAAATGCAGCATCTTTTTACATTATAATAATAATATTAATAATAAAAATTAAAAAAAAATTGACAATTTAATAGAAATATCGTTGGCTGAACGTGAGAATGCCTGTTACTAAAACATCCGTCCCTGAACAGGCACGAAACAGGCTGTAACTTGCACCATGCCACGTTTCTGTATGGTATAACATGCAACAGCCGCAGCTTCACTTGCCGCTTTCGTTGTCAGCTGCACTCAAGCTGAATATCATCCGCAACCGATGCAAAGGCGATGATGCGCTTCGCGCAAAGTTTTCGACGCGAGAAACTCTGGGGGGTAGAAAACGCGATAAAACTATCACGTGCAATCCGCCAGTCGCGATAACTATAATATTAATAATAAAAATTTAAAAAAAATTGACAATTTAATAGAAATATCGTTGGCTGAACGTGAGAATGCCTGTTACTAAAACATCCGTCCCTGAACAGGCACGAAACAGGCTGTAACTTGCACCATGCCACGTTTCTGTATGGTATAACATGCAACAGCCGCAGCTTCACTTGCCGCTTTCGTTGTCAGCTGCACTCAAGCTGAATATCATCCGCAACCGATGCAAAGGCGATGATGCGCTTCGCGCAAAGTTTTCGACGCGAGAAACTCTGGGGGGTAGAAAACGCGATAAAACTATCACGTGCAACCCGCCAGTCGCGATAACTTGTTCAAATAATGTGGTATAAGGCGAGAGATATAGAGTGAGATCTTTCTGATAGATTTGAGATTTTGAAACAGATTTGAGAATTGAAACATTCAAAACCCGAGTGCTGCAAGAATCTCTACGTTACATAATACGATTTATAATTCGATTTAGCTCCAATTATTAATTTCATCTTGACATATTTCATTATAATATAAATCTATAAATAAGATAATATATCGTACAATTTATGGAATAGAAAATTGGTCTTACTGCATAAGATTAATAACGTTTAATATTTTATGACAGCAATTGTCCTCTTTTAGATATTAGAGCGGAGATAATTTGGTAAAGAAACTGTTTGATTCATCATTTGAAATAATAAATCTAAATCAATAATTTACTCCAGTTCTTATATAATAAGAATTTTTAAGTTATGCATTTTGATTAATTAATCCATAATTCTTCTTCGAATACCGAGGTTGAATTTCTGCTACGCTTCTTGACCGCAAACTGGAGTAAGTCTATTCCCTATCTACGTTACGATCAACCGCTCGCATAGAAACGCAACGGAAACCAGTTTTAAGCGGCACTCACAGCACTGCCTTCTCTTTTATAGTAACCCGACATACAGTCTAAGGCCATTAGATCATTTCATTACTTTGTCGCCATTCACTATTTCAGTCTCCAGACTGCTCCGTATAATCGGGACATTTCAATGCAACATATAAAAAAATATTTAAAAAAATATTAGCTAAAGAGAGAAAATTATCAATAAAATATATCTTGGATTAACGCGAATTATTTATTGTTGAAAATGTAATAAATATTTTTACATATCTCATAATAATATAAAAAAAATCTAGAACTTATTGATAATTCAATGCAAATATTTAAATTTGTCGGAAATATTCAAATTCATGTAAAATATGATTCCCCTTTGTAATTTTTAACGTATCCTCAAATAACTTCTAAATCATTGAGAGCGATTCCTGTCCGTCCGATAAACGCCTGCCGCATTAAGCGTAGGCGTGACGCACAGTACAATATATACCCAGTGTCCCCGTAACAATTGACAGACAGCAAAGTGACTGGTGTCGATGAATAAAGTCGATAGTCGGCAACACGTCCGTTTCACCCCCGGAGAATAAAATAACGAATACACCGAAAGTAATGTATGTATAAAAATATGAATGCACAGTCCATTTTCAAAGATAATAATACGATCGAAAAGCGAGTGCGTTGACCAAGCGAGCGACGGTGTTTTGTATTTGCTTAACAGTGACAACACAGAAACAACAATTGGCAGCGTTAAGCCACTATTATACTGCTGGACGGCAAATACTTGGTAATCAAATCAGATTCAGTCACATCGTCACTTATCATTCCAACGCCATTAATTCCATTTACCATACAGCCAGCATCGCTGTACGGTGTAACTGACTGGGCTACTCCTTACTGGCTCATGCAAGTTCACTCGTATCGAAACAAGGACACTCTAATTTGATCGACGGAAATGGCAAATCAAGCGACGATCAAATACTGAAATCACAGCGAGTACCGAAGAGTGCAGAAATCCGCGGTATCTCTTTTATAGGGAAATAATGCGAGATTTCCTCTCGCAATCAACGATTCCGCGATAATAAAAAGTGATGAAGTTAAGCAAAATAATAAATTCTTCAATAGGTCACGCGCGAACAAAATATCATTATTAGTTTTTAATCAATTTTATTGTGCTGATTAAAAAAAAAAAAAAAAAAAAAAAAATAATGCGGAAATATTTTATGTACACACGTGTTCCATATACTTATAATTTTAGCTTTATTTATTTATTTTTTATTAATTTTATTTTTTATTTTTTTTCTGTTTCGTTTATTGATACTTTATCTATTCCAATCCCAATCGTCGAAGTTATCTTGCATATTTTACGAAATGTTGCATCGCTAAATCCTATTACAATTTTTAATAAATTATACCTCACAATGACCATGTGTACACATCCTCACGAGACTTAGATATCTGAAAAGATTTACAACAATAGCCACAACTCGCTCGACATTTGGAATAGAATAGATCGATGCCGATATCTCTCTCGAACTCTTTCTCATACATTCGGTCGATCCTAGGTCGACGTCCGCCGCATGCAATTTCCGATCGGAGGGTTCACTACGAGCGAAGTAGAGATGCATTGTCCGAGTCAGCTGCTTCACGAATATTTTCTAGACCGTTTATTCGAACTTGGAAACTATTTCAGTATCGCTCCGTTTAAGTTTGAGTATAATGTAATCGTTTCCTTTACCACGACGTTCCAGTTCTAATTTTAGGGTCGAATATTTTAAGGAAGAATTTCTCTTCTCTCCCCTTTTATTCTGTGACTTTAAAAAGAAACGAAGGATCGAGTAAATTAAGGATAGTAAGGACGATGCTTTTAATTGGAACGATTCATTTCGTTAGCGAATTATACGCGGTTAATTTTCGCATGCGCCTTCAAGTGCGTCATGTAACGCTGCTGTTACACGCGAGATTTAATTCGAGTGCTTCGCGGCATCCCCGTCGCTATTCGCGATGGTCGTCGATTCAAAATTACACGTGGAAACAACAATTAACGTTGGCGCACCACGTGCTAACCGTTTGCACACCAAAACAATTTCGCGCGGCGCCAGTTTAGGCGCGCGATTTAACGCTCACGGACCCGTTAATAAGCGGCGGCTTTTCCCGCCGCTAACTCCATTACAAACC
>NW_021851472.1:1008609-1013078 GCF_003651465.1 Formica exsecta | reverse complement strand
ATTTTAGCTTTATTTATTTATTTTTTATTAATTTTATTTTTTATTTTTTTTCTGTTTCGTTTATTGATACTTTATCTATTCCAATCCCAATCGTCGAAGTTATCTTGCATATTTTACGAAATGTTGCGCTAAATCCAATTACAATTTTTAAAAAATTATACCTCACAATGACCATGTGTACACATCCTCACGAGACTTAGATATCTGAAAAGATTTACAACAATAGCCACAACTCGCTCGACATTTGGAATAGAATAGATCGATGCCGATATCTCTCTCGAACTCTTTCTCATACATTCGGTCGATCCTAGGTCGACGTCCGCCGCATGCAATTTCCGATCGGAGGGTTCACTACGAGCGAAGTAGAGATGCATTGTCCGAGTCAGCTGCTTCACGAATATTTTCTAGACCGTTTATTCGAACTTGGAAACTATTTCAGTATCGCTCCGTTTAAGTTTGAGTATAATGTAATCGTTTCCTTTACCACGACGTTCCAGTTCTAATTTTAGGGTCGAATATTTTAAGGAAGAATTTCTCTTCTCTCCCCTTTTATTCTGTGACTTTAAAAAGAAACGAAGGATCGAGTAAATTAAGGATAGTAAGGACGATGCTTTTAATTGGAACGATTCATTTCGTTAGCGAATTATACGCGGTTAATTTTCGCATGCGCCTTCAAGTGCGTCATGTAACGCTGCTGTTACACGCGAGATTTAATTCGAGTGCTTCGCGGCATCCCCGTCGCTATTCGCGATGGTCGTCGATTCAAAATTACACGTGGAAACAACAATTAACGTTGGCGCACCACGTGCTAACCGTTTGCACACCAAAACAATTTCGCGCGGCGCCAGTTTAGGCGCGCGATTTAACGCTCACGGACCCGTTAATAAGCGGCGGCTTTTCCCGCCGCTAACTCCATTACAAACTGATTGCGATTATGGGGAAAGTAGAAGGGTGGAGGTGAATGGGACGGCGAATCCGTTAATGCAAATCCGCGAAAACAGTACGCGCGGTTGCGTGTCCTCGCTTGTAATTTCTCTGTCTCCATCTTCATATATATATGTACCTCTCTCTCTCTCTCTCTCTCTTTCGCCACTGTAATCATCTCGAGTGGAGCGAATAAAATCTAACAATCGGAACTGGAAAATAACATGTCGCGCGAAGTCGCGCGAGAACGATAGCAGCACTTAGGACGGAAACGATGCCACCAGATACACGCGTGCTTGTGTCCGCGATACGTTCGACGACCCCAGCTGGTAGAAATGTAACATTGTTATCCGAGTGCAATTACATCTCGTTACACTCGTGAAAACAAAGCCGCGAATCTCTCCCCAAAAACAATCCATTCGAGGTCGCGGTTAAATTTTACGAGGAAGATAGGAACACGCGCGTCGTCCTCGATGATAACGTCGCATCCCCCCGACCCTTTTATTCGTTTCAGCTGTCGATGAATTAATAAATCGATTAATTACGTAGCCCACGTGGTTTTCTAGGACCCGGGAAGATCGGGCTTGCATCGCGATGGGAATTTCGTGCGTACAAAACCGCGTTGCACGCCGGGATCCGCCCGGCTCGATCCTCTCGCCTCGACTCAATTTATTCACAATAGGCCCTTTCAACGAATTACACTTCGGTCGGTTGGGGGCGTCAACGCGAGAGAATCTTGCGACGATGATGCGGGCTGGACCGCGTCGACGAGAGGCGAGAAGCGTCCGGAATAATCTTACATAAATCGAATCCACGAGAATTTTCTCTGACTCTCGATTTCAAAGGATAATTTTTAGAATACATTTTTAAATCTGTGTGATATCGTATCTATCCCATTTGGCTCTAATATTCTCACGTAGAGATTATCTGTGAAAGATATTCTTACCTAGAACCTTTCTTATGAACCGTCGATTATTAATCTGTATATTTATGGACCGTAAGATTAAAATTGAAATTCACCGATTTAATCGGGCGAGGCATTTCTCGCCAATGAAAATTCAACGACCATTACTCACGCTGTCATATGTTATCTTTCTATAATTCCAACCTACCTTTGTGCTTCCCAACGCAATATTTCACAATTAAAATCCGCAAACACAGAAAGAGATCCTTTATCGTGTTCGTGAATCTCTCTCGGAGAATCGCGCTCTCTCGCCGACCACTACCAGCCCCGATAACTTCGATAACCCAATAAACGGCTCGAAGAGAAAGGGAAGAGAGATCCGGCGTTATCTCGATCGCGAAACGCGCTATTATCACTCTCGGGCCATCCTCTCGAGCAACCCTACAGGATGATAAATTATTTTAGAACGTTCCATCTCCCCCGCACATACATACAATACGTGCACACACGAGCATCCGAGAGCCGATTGCGGTTTGCCCGCTTTGTCTGGAGAATTTGCTCCGGGGGCGTAGATATAGTCCAACATCCTGCTCGCTTATTCGCAACGATAAGTCTCTTTCTCGCTTTCTCCAACATCTCCTCTGCCACAGAGTTCTCTTCAGTTATCGCGATTAGCCACACGTGCGAAGTGCCTCGCCTATCTGCGCCAACACGTCTCTGTGTATATTAAGCATATACATATATACGGGTATGTGTGAATGGGGGATGGAGAGACCAACAATCGCGTAAATATAAGAGCATTTACGCTCGCCTGATCCAGATCATTCAAGTCTTCCGCGTTGCAATCCGTGAAACCGTAGCGGTTCTATAATCTAGACTCCCCTACGCTCGCAACTGTGATCGGGTTAACGTTAGAAACGCCTTTCCGGTCTCGCCATGCGTTTAATTTAGAATGACGTTGTTCTAATGGAAGATTTAAAGCTTGAAACAACATTAATATCGATTAATATCTTCACTATTCTACGTATAACAGCAATATCCTAAAGAAAAAAATAAATAAAAGTTTATAAAAATATACCTTAAAAAAAAACCAGCAGACATTTTGTATATATAAATAGAAAAAAATCTAAAATTTTTGATATCCTATTAATTATACACAAAGATCGATAGAATTTTTATTTTGTTTAATGATATGAATGTTCTCTATGTAACATGATTCTATGTACGCTAATTGATATGAAAAAGAAGAAAATAGAACAGCATTTATTTTTAGATGATTGATAAAATCTCTCCTAGATGTAATAAAAAAAAGACAGAAATATAGAAGATATCGATTGCAGAAGATTAAAGCGATAGAAAGAAAAAAAAAAAAACATATCAAAAATGTACGCGGCTAGCTCGTCGCACTTAGCAGATCGCAGGTCATCTATATATATGGTACCCGGTGCGCTGCGGCAATTAACCGAATTATCCCTTGACGCGACCCCCGGTTCGAGGCCCCCCCGGCGGCATAATAGCGCTCGCATGTCGGGCTCGCAAAGGCAGGCGTATTCTACTACCGGGGCCGCGTTATGCGAGGGCGAGTAGAGTAATTTCATCCCGTGTGTGCGATGCGGAGAGGATCGTGCCTGCGACGAGAAAGAGAGTGAGAGAGAGAGAGAGAGAGAGAGAGAGAGGACGAGTGTCAGCGGATGGCAGTGGGTGCATCGCCATTCCGCGAATTAACTTCCGGCATTCCCCGTCCGTAACGCCGTAACGCCGCTTCGAGCCTCGCGAATTCCACGAAGGGGACATCGCAGGGGAACACGGAGATATCCACATGATGACCTGGAGCGGAGATACGCCCGGGCTTCGCGAACAAAACGCCCACGTGGGCGCGTTTGTCGCGAAATATTAGTATCGCGCGATAACGCCGACCAGAAAGGCAGATAATAACTGAGGTCGCGCAGAATATTATGCGTATATTGTCTGTGTCGAATTGCATGTTTAATGGTCAAATTACGAATTTAAGTAACAGAATATACGTTCAGGAGGGAACAATTTTATTTCTTTTCAAGATGAATTTCTATTTCTATAAATCAAGTAATTTTTCGATAATTTAAATTAAATTCGTAGTGATTGGAAACAATCAAAATCGCTTAAAATCCAATCTCACAACTTCGTCATCAGTGACGATATATGTCTTTTTCCAGATTTAATATTTAAATCTTATGAGAGAGATATAACATATTAACAAGGCGGGTAATTAAATCCGAATTGTTTAACAGCCACCATTAGAGGATGCGCGGGAAACATGTAATTATGATTTTGTTATATCAGCGAATAGTATTAAATATTCAATCTCATATTGCACGCAATTATCGGGAGTATATCAATGCCCGTAATGCTATCAGTCAGATAATATAACGTCAGATAATATTCCAAATGTATTTTTCAATCTAATTACATATTCTGTGATTTTATGTCGATTATATATTTACAAAAAACGCAGACATCGTTAGTCCCGAATACGCCAGCTAAAAAGGGGATATAACGGCGACTCTTCTCCGCTTTTTAAATTAAAGGCAAGATTCGTCACGGCCGATTAATTTCGAAGAGGAGAGCAGACAGCGCCTGAGGAACCTCTCTCTCTCTCTCTCTC
>NW_021851472.1:965744-1008424 GCF_003651465.1 Formica exsecta | reverse complement strand
AAAAAAAAAAAAAAAACATATCAAAAATGTACGCGGCTAGCTCGTCGCACTTAGCAGATCGCAGGTCATCTATATATATGGTACCCGGTGCGCTGCGGCAATTAACCGAATTATCCCTTGACGCGACCCCCGGTTCGAGGCCCCCCCGGCGGCATAATAGCGCTCGCATGTCGGGCTCGCAAAGGCAGGCGTATTCTACTACCGGGGCCGCGTTATGCGAGGGCGAGTAGAGTAATTTCATCCCGTGTGTGCGATGCGGAGAGGATTGTGCCTGCGACGAGAAAGAGAGTGAGAGAGAGAGAGAGAGAGGACGAGTGTCAGCGGATGGCAGCGGGTGCATCGCCATTCCGCGAATTAACTTCCGGCATTCCCCGTGACGATCGCCGTAACGCCGCTTCGAGCCTCGCGAATTCCACGAAGGGGACATCGCAGGGGAACACGGAGATATCCACATGATGACCTGGAGCGGAGATACGCCCGGGCTTCGCGAACAAAACGCCCACGTGGGCGCGTTTGTCGCGAAATATTAGTATCGCGCGATAACGCCGACCAGAAAAGCAGATAATAACTGAGGTCGCGCAGAATATTATGCGTATATTGTCTGTGTCGAATTGCATGTTTAATGGTCAAATTACGAATTTAAGTAACAGAATATACGTTCAGGAGGGAACAATTTTATTTCTTTTCAAGATGAATTTCTATTTCTATAAATCAAGTAATTTTTCGATAATTTAAATTAAATTCGTAGTGATTGGAAACAATCAAAATCGCTTAAAATCCAATCTCACAACTTCGTCATCAGTGACGATATATGTCTTTTTCCAGATTTAATATTTAAATCTTATGAGAGAGATATAACATATTAACAAGGCGGGTAATTAAATCCGAATTGTTTAACAGCCACCATTAGAGGATGCGCGGGAAACATGTAATTATGATTTTGTTATATCAGCGAATAGTATTAAATATTCAATCTCATATTGCACGCAATTATCGGGAGTATATCAATGCCCGTAATGCTATCAGTCAGATAATATAACGTCAGATAATATTCCAAATGTATTTTTCAATCTAATTACATATTCTGTGATTTTATGTCGATTATATATTTACAAAAAACGCAGACATCGTTAGTCCCGAATACGCCAGCTAAAAAGGGGATATAACGGCGACTCTTCTCCGCTTTTTAAATTAAAGGCAAGATTCGTCACGGCCGATTAATTTCGAAGAGGAGAGCAGACAGCGCCTGAGGAACCTCTCTCTCTCTCTCTCTCTCCTTCTCTTTCGTGCCAGAGTTTAGAATAACTCGATTGTCTTCTCTCGTTCACCTCGAACTAGAACTAGACAGTGAATCGGGTTATTTTTACACGTCGCAGGCGCCCGGGCCTCTGTTTCCCCGACTATGTCAATTAGGGGATGGGACGCAAAACTTTGTCAGTGACGAAAACGGAAACTCGAAACTTTCCATGTAGATTCGAGACACCTCCATTTATCCGGTTCATTCATCTCGCTCGTGACGATCATTTCTCGCCGGTATACGGATTCGCACGTCTGGATGACGTGAATTGTCGCGACGAATTGAATGGGGAGAGGGAGGAGACGCGTCATTCGCGTTTCGATTAGCGTCTTCTACGAGCAGTTAATACGCCGACTGATGACATACGGCCCCCCGTCAATTCCTCGCCGATTTCAATTCAGACGGCGAATCTTTGACGCGCGTGACTTGGCTGCCGTAAACTCTCAATCTGCGAACGATGAGCGCGCAATCGACATGCGCGACGCGTATTTCCAACGCCGTTTAATTATTTATCCATACGATGGATGTTTCTCGTCGCATAATTTGGAAGTCGGTCAATAATAACGGGGGACCTCGAAGAAGGCTACGCGAAGAAATTTAATAGAAAGACGCTCGCTTATTTCGCCCGCGCGTAATTCATCTTGCGTAACTTCTCATTTTCCGCGTTTTATTTTCATTCATCCGTCATCTGTGTCAGCCGTAATGCATTCGCGCATAATTATCTCTCTCACCATCTTCTTTTATAATTTTTGAAACAAAATCGAATTCCGGAAATAATATTAATTGCACTGTCAAAAGATTCGCAATTTATCTTTATTTTTATTGACGAGAAAATAATTGTATTTAATATTCTTGTAATCTTTATAAAATTCTTCAAAAATCGCGATATTAGACTACATTAATGACGTTAAAATGGGAATAAAATATTGGCTTATTTATTAAATTAAATTATGTATCGCAAAATATTTTACAGAAACACCTCTTCTCTCAAGATCGTTCTTTCCCGTGTTCGCGTTGGCAAGGCCAGCGCGTGTGTACGAAAATATTTCAACGTCAGCGTAAACCTTCACGAGTTCTATTAGCCCATTATAATAAACAGGGTTTCTACTCGGTCGTTCCATCCGTCGTGAGCGTGGCGCCAGGCCAAAACTATCAGTTTCATTCTCACAATGGCGAATTCGCGAATTCCACGGTTACTACGATCCACGGTATCCAGTGGTGTTGGCGTAATCCGGTTAAAGTGGCCTCTGTTCTCTTTATTTCCGGCTCGATGCATCGCAAGACTAAACCCACCGCTTGCGTTGTATAAGTTGAAATAATGTTTCCTCGCCGACGATGCGATGTGACCCTTGCGATTCATCGATATTCCGGACAGTCAGCTTTCTTAAGATTCCCTTCGCTAACGGTATACCTACGTACTGCAACCTCCCGCCGCTTGCGATCGACGTTGCAGCGGCTTCTCGCCAGAAACGCTCTTTCGATATTACGCATCCGTTGCCATATATGTTTAAATGGCTGGTCAGATAACGGAAAATTGCGTTAATTAATATGCATTCTTTATCGAATTGCAAAGAAGTAAAATATACCGATTTTATTTATTTATTATTTATTATTTTATTTCAAATACAAATAGTACTATATATAATTTTCTAAATATAAATTAAAAAAAGAATCTTGTCATATGTGAATTAATTAAGAATCGAAACTTTTAATTTCTTGTATATTCGACGATAAATGTGATTAAATAATTCTCGTGTACTTTAAACGGATAATATACTAAAAATATCCTTGGCTAAATGTGTTGTGAAAGTATCGGAGGAACTTGAAAGGTCTCCGCGAAGTTTTCCTCTCTCACAAAAATCTTTCTCATATAGAATCGAAACTAAACCAAACATATGGAATCGAACTAAACGGAAACGATAATGGAAACGGTTCGATACGCTTCGTTGCGGAACGAAGCAAAACGAGATGCGAAGCGATGTTTAAAAAAAAATCCGGTCTAAAGTTTCAGGGCGGTTCGGAACAAATTGTAGGTATGTAACCTTTCTCGAATAACTACAGCTGTGGCGGAAAATTTCGGAAGTTTAAATGTTTTCATATGGGTTTCTTTATCTGTAATAACCTCCCATCGTGAGAAACGTCTTTCTAAGAATCAGTTAAAGTGAAAAATGGAAAAAATGTGCAGAGCCTTCGACAATTATAAAATTTAAAACTCGATAAAAAATATCTCAACATGTCAATTAATTAATTAATATAATATTCTCTTCGCATTTAAATGGCTACTATGTTAGCTCATCCAATATACCCTGGAAGAAACAAAAATAGAATGGGCTTTCTAAGAATCAGTTAAAGTGAAAAATGGAAAAAATGTGCAGAGCCTTCGACAATTATAAAATTTAAAACTCGATAAAAAATATCTCAACATGTCAATTAATTAATTAATATAATATTCTCTTCGCATTTAAATGGCTACTATGTTAGCTCATCCAATATACCTTGGAAGAAACAAGTGGAAAAATAGAATTAAATCGATTCCAGAAATACATCACGGATACATCATAGAAAATTCTACGATGGCTGCGGGCCAGCTCGTGATCTCGGTAGCGCGAAATTAATTCGCACCAGCGGTTTCACGTCGTTTGTACGTGAGAGATCTCGAGAAAGAGAGACAGAGAAAGAGAAGATATGTTCTTTGTGCCCAAGGACCGCGACGCAGAAATAACCGATGTTATCCCAGCCCTTGAGTCACACCGTGCGACTTTTAAGACCAGTCTTAGTCACTCATCGAGGAGCATAGAAAAAGGAGCGACGCATTTTCCGACTGCGTTCGCACTCTTCCCTGACCGCGTTTCTCTTTATCCCGAGGAACCGACGGCAATAACAGCTGGCTTTCGATGCACGTGAAGTGATGTCATCGATGTGCCACATAATGAAAGCAGATCCGATACAGTGCGCGCCCCTACAAAGGGGTTGTATCATTTTGACACACACGCTTATTTTACTCGCGTGATATCGCGGTTTTTCCCACTGCCTTTATTTCTCTCGGTCTCTCTTTCTCTCTATCTATTTATCTCTATTTGACTAATTAATTCTTTCCACGCGAAACTTTCCGCATTGAATTACAAGGAAGTCGCGCATATTTTTAATTAGGGATGAAACGCGAACTACATTCGCTGCGCACTGCTAATACTGTTTTACTTTGTCCGGCGTTATCAACTAGAGAAGTGCATATCTCATCATATAGAGTTAACGCACAGGAAATCCGCATTATGTTACAGCAAAGGATAGATATCAGAAAATAATACCATATTATAAAAGCTTAAAGTAAAAAATAAGCCATATTAAAATAAAATTAATAAATCCTATAAAAAATTTAACAGAATCAAGTAAACTAGAAATAAAAAAATAAATAATCTCCTATAATAAATTTAGATTTTGAATATATTTCGGGCTTATATCTTTTCGCAACAGAATATCTGAATATATACGACGATAAAGAATAATTTACATTATTGTTACGAATTTACTTCTATTTTGCGTAATATAATAATTTCTGAGTTTTATCTAGATGCACGTGTTACGGGATGCTGTCATGAAACTGAGCCCGATAGTATCGAAGGTTCTAACTATCCGGTGATTCGAGTCGTATTGAAACTACAATCACCGTAGTCCAACAAGATCATCTAACATAACTACTATACGTTTGTAACTGCGATATCTCTCTTAATCGATACCTGACTGTGTCTCTCTCTCTCTCTCTCTCTGTTTCTTGCTCTCAGCTCAACATTTGTATTAACCTAGGATACGCGACGATATCGATACGGGAAACATTTTTTTTCTTCCTTTTCTGATGAGCAAGGGTAAACTTACCCATTGAAATCAAACCGCGACTTATGTCAGATCGATTGCGAGGTGACGATAAAACAAGTAAGAGAAAATCGGAGCCTCGCGTTACCGTAGTGTAACCAAGAGACGGGATGCGAAAGTCGAACTGTTGTATGCATTACTCGTCGTCGCGACGAACAGTGACTCATCGGAGTTCTAATGAACTCTTGAAACGATTTTCCGGTGCTTTGAAGGAACCAGGCATGGCTCGTATATCGTATTATGCGGCCCACGTTTATTGAGCTTTTTCGTGTGTAGACCGAAAAGTCGAACGTAGAAATAAACCGGGATACACGGAAAAATAATTTCGCACGAAAAGTAAACATCCGAACTTGGAAGAAATCCAAACGGGAAGAGAGTAATAATTCTATCCATTTCAATTCGGTAATTTATAAAGAGTTATTAAAGTTAGAGAAAAAATAAAAAAAATTATTTAAAATGATTATAGATTTATAAAATTTATTTATAAAATATGTTTATTCTCTCACGAGAGTGGCATACACAACCTTTTACAATTATATTCACAATGACAGAGAGAGGGAGAGAGATAGAGAGAAGATAAATATTTTGAAGAAATATGACTGCTAAAATATGGTATGTTTTTTAATTATGAATATTAAAATAGGCAAACACAGATGAAATGCAGAAAAATAAATTAATAACAACAATATATTAATAATAATATATTAAGAATGAATTAATAATAACATATATAAAATAATTTATAATCGTATTTCTCTTTTTGCCACGAAATGCATTATAATGTATCAAATTATCGCGCAGTTAAGATCACTCAACACATCATATCTTCGAGGTACTTCTAACACACGTCTATAAATAGCTGTATTGTAATATTTCGGTGACGAAAAAATATCTCGTAGATAACGGATTTAGTCATCGGGTGGGTCAAAGGTGCCGCGGCAAGGAACCGGATGCGTTCGCATATACCACGAAAAATAAAGGCGTAGTCTTAAAATAGATAGGAAGGAATAAATAATTTTCCATAAACTGCGACACAGAAGGGGGTAAGCTAGCTCCCTCACTCTAATCAGTCTCCGATATTTATTGGTAAATCGTTAAAAATTTATATTTCCACAATAATTGAATTTTTCAAACTCAGATTTTGGGAACGATAATGATGATTCCAAGGATCTCGAATCATCTTTTGCACAGATTGGTTGTTGAATATTTTTCTGCCTTACATTTTTCATTGATTTTTAACAAGGCCGTTTCGCAATCAAAGGTATTGAGAGATTAGGGTATCTCTTTCGCAGTAGTTTATCGTAGGTCATCCGTCTTTTTACTAATGCAATGTGAAAAAAAAAACTATTAAAACTGAAAGAAACCGTTAAAGAAGTCCGAGTGACACATATGATCGGGTCAGCGTAGGGAATATATCGGCACGAACTAGCGCTCAGATAAGCCTATAAATAACTGTCAGGAAGACGACATATATATATAGTTCAGTGGAAATATTTCAAATTCTCTTCGAAAACTCTATTGTACTTAATGAGAGTAAATTACTACTTTGCAATTTTTTTTTTATCTCGTCTAATTATCTGTATATGTAACCGTTATATTTACGATAAAATAAATTTTTAATTAAATTGTAAATTTAGCACACAACTTTGAATAAAAATAAAATCTTTCTTTTCAACAATTTGTAAAACTATATGTTAGAGAGGAATTAATATTCCAAAAATATTATTTTTGACGTGTCCTCGTAAAAAATGTGGTAAATTATTACAAATCGAGAATATGCGTTTATTATGATTTCAAACGACCTTAGTCAGTCGCGTTGTTATAATATCCGCTCATTACGCAAGCAAGATTTAAATCTTAAAAACGTAAATGACGAGTCACACGTGGCCTTGGCGATGTGAGATGTCGATCGCTCGCGGCGTCACCGTCTTCTTTAATTACATCTACTAACGTCTATTCGCGAGACAAACGACAGGAACGCTCAATAGCATCACGTTTTATCTCTCGTCCCGATTTTTTTTTTTCTAGAATGTGGAGCTGCTGGAAGGAACGATCCCACCGGAGGCGACGGAACTCGAGGTCTCGCACTGTCGGGAACTGAGGATACAGACGGGCGCGTTCGGCGGGGGCGCGCCTCTAAAACGCGTCCACGTTTCCGGGATCTACAGCGTGGTCGCCAAGAGGCAGGCCTTTCAAAATATCAGCGCGCCCAACACGCATCTCGAGGTGTCCGAATGCAATAGCGTGTTCCTGGAGAGTCACGCGTTCCGGAACACGCGCGGAACGCTCAGCGTCTCGATATCGCGGTGCAAACACGTGGAGATAAAGCCGAACGCCTTCTCGTGGTTGCTGTGGATCATCGTGAAGGAAGTGCCGTCCTTGGAGCTCTCCAGCAATGCCTTTAAATTCGAAGCGCCTCAACACGGACGACACGGACCAGCGACCAAGGTCGGATATCTTAATGCATTGTTACTCGCTATTAATCAATGATAACGGGATGACAACACCGATATCGATATTTATCTCTTTTATTTGTCACGGTTATCGCTCTATTAATGGAATTGGCTTCGATAAGGATAAATAATAGACATTATTTCTATTTCTTTATAAGCTTCTTTATAAGCTGAATAAAAACATTGTTTCATCTGAAATTTTGGAGCAATTTAAACTTAATATTCCAAATGCAACTCTGAGAACAAACGTATCCTTTAATGAGAAACTATCGTATTTTATATGGAAAATTTAAACTCATAAATCGATCGTGTATATTTGTTATAATTTAAATGAATATAATTTTTAATATGATTAGGTGTGTAAATTAATTTAATATCTTCAATAACTGAGTTTCTTTTGGATGCGTGTAACTGTATTTAATTTCTATATTTATTTTTCCTCTGCTAATACAAACAAAAAGAAATCATATTAAAGGAATGTTATTCATAAATTAATTAATAATATTCAATATTATATTATCGAATTAATGAAATTTATTTTACAGAAATAAATAATATCGTATATTTAATAATAAAATCGTAATTTTACAAAAATTAGTACGATTATAGAAAAAGAAATTCATGAAGAGAAAAAAATGGTAAATATTTTTCGATAATGTTTCTCTGATGTATCAATTTGATACATTTACGCGCTGTAATAATGTATTAATTTAATACATTCATATGATATTCGCATCCCAATTATATTATCATTACTCATCTCTGATATCGAATAACGCATCGATATGAATATTTTCGATAATATTATTCGTAACATTCTCCGTTTCGAATATTAGTAAACGAGGGCAATTACTTATTTGCACGAATTATTCGATATTAAATGTCAGATACGGTAGATAATCTTTAAGTCGAGTAATAAAATCATGGAAATTTAATTACAATTTTGAGATTGTGCTGCTCTTTGCAATATAGATAATGTTCCAAAAAGTGAGGATCGCGGAATTACCCAAGGCAGTATTTCCTTCGGCCGTCGCGGAAATACGAATGGACGACATCTGGACGAAGATTATACGCAAGGACGCTTTCTGTGCCATGACCATCTTCAACGTCGTCATCAGCAACGCGTCGATCCACGAGATTCAATCCGGCGCCTTCAGCGACAGAGCCCTCATCCACAGCCTCGAGTTCGTCGATGTGCAACTTAAGAATATCAATACGGCGGCCTTCAGAGCCGGTCACGACAATCTGACTATTCAATATTCAAGGTTCGAGATATTAAATTCACTTTATAAAGATCTTTATCACATTTACCGCAGAAATTTAGGTCACGAGATGAAAAACCGCGGCCGATATCTTCTCTTTACATTATTTCTGCGAGCAAATTCAATTATATTCATTTTCTTTCAATTTTTAATTAATTTCTTAATATTTCTTTATTTTTTTTTTGTCTTTCATTATAGAATTCTTTAATTATTTAATAGTTTATTTTAATGCACGCCTTAATTTTCGTTGTTCTATTAGATTATCCGAGGTGGACACTGGTGCCATCAATACGTCAGCGGCGACCGTCACCTTCAGCAACAACGAGTTTCAACATCTGCGGCCAGGTGCGATTGTGCTCCACCAGTGGAACTACATAGCGATCGACAACAATCTCTTCGTCGATCTCGAGAGCGAGGCTATTAAAGCGGAGGTAGGCGCCACTTCCGGGCCCAATTTCGAATTCTCCTTCACCGGTAATCACATACAAAAGGCGCGGGCGGGTGCGCTCAAATTCGTGGCAATCTCGCAAAACGTGAACGCGGCGCGCGTCGGCAATAATTACTTCAAGGAGAAGTGTAGCTGCAATCTCGAGGAGTGGGTGCGCGAACTGACGGGACGCGACAACTTAGCTTTGATGATGATGATTACGGAGTCCAGTTATTGCGTAGTCGATCAGTTCCTGGACAAATGCCTCAATTTGTCCGAGGGTTACATGACTATGCGCAACTTTACGCAGCTCATCTGCACGAAGCGGCATCATATCAATTGCGAGAGACCGTCACCGAAACCGAAGCCGAGCATCAGTCCACCCAGCGTAGGCCCGCATATTTACCCAAGGCAGAAAGGATACTTCGACATGGAAATGAGCGAGACAGAGCAGATCGAGCGTGAGAAGAGGATTATCGTCATCGTCTGTATCGTGGCGGTCTTCATCGTTGTCGTGGCAATCCTGACCTCGGGAATCCTCTACGTGCGTCGTCGCGGGGTCTGTCCCAAACTGACATCCAGCCCACTGACGAATCTAACGAGCTGGTTCTCGTCCAGCAACGGCATGACCGCCGCGACGTCCGCCAGGTCGATCTCGCGGTTGAGCGTGCACGAATACGTCGGTCTCCAGCCGGAAACCAGGATCCTCCAAATGGAGCCTCAGGCGAGTATTCAAGAGGACGACGATGATGAGAACGGCGACGTTTATCCGTACACGGAGAACAAGGCCACGCAGACGTTACCGGAAGAACTCACGGAGGAATACCTGAGAGATCTTCGAGATCGACTGAGCGACCCCGACAATTACAGCCAGGCGAGAGACATGATCGAGCACCTGTACGACCTCATCAAGGTCGAGGAGAGCTGCAACAACAATAACGATCAGCAACCGGCGGCCGATCGGGAGGAGAACGCCTACGATGTGATCCGGCCAAGGGTCAAGAGATCCCGCGGAGCAGCCAGACCGTCCGTCAACATCGGCACCAAAGCGCCGTCCTTGGAGAAGTTACTGCCAAGCGGGATACAAGTCAGACCACCCATTACGGAATACGCTCAACCACGCGATCAACGGACCAGCGACCAGAATCATCTATACGCCGAGTTGCCGGGCGACGAGACGGTTCCCAGCACCAGTCGACTGTCGCAACCAATCCTAGAGAGCCTGATGGGTCGAGGGCCACAGCCGCTACCACCAGACGTGGTTAACGATCATCTCGTCAGCAATGATGGTCCACCAAAGAACCTAGGCTACGGTGTTGATGATCGCGGACCATCGCGGAATCTAGAACTGGATTCTACCCGCAGGGATCAACCTGCCAGGCCGATGAGCTTCCTCAAGGTGCTCGGCGAGAGTATCCTGGGCACGACCAACAAGATGAACAACAAAAGGCCGAATTCGCTGTTATGTGAATATGCCGAGCCCTCGGACGCGACCGCTCATCTGTACTCGGAACTACCGGAACCCCAACAGACGTCCGCGTCCACTAGCAAGATGGCCAACAGGCCGCTGCCAACCAAGCCTGATCAGGATTCCGTCGTCGCAAACGCGGCCGAAGCGTAGCGGCGTCCATTATCTGTGATATAAGTGTTACGTGTTGTCGCGACAACAAAGACTATAAAGTGTCCTTTCTCTTTCTCGCCTCGATTGTACGAAAGAAAGTGTTCGCGTCGAAGCGATTGCGTAAGAGAGTTTGCACCGGACGAGTCACGTGGAGCCTCTCTCGGATAATGTGTGCGTCTGTGTCACAATAGCGAGAGGAAATACGTCGAAAATTAGTGCAATTCATGCAAGGCTCGACCGAGACAAACCCGCGTGTCGGGTAACGAAGTGTTCTTACTTTCAAACTGTGCGTGCATGAATAAGCCCTTGTTTAGAACAATCGCGAGCGTAGCAACCAGTATCATTCGGATGATTTTGTGAAAGGGGAGGACAAGTCCGAATATCGACCAAAGTGCCACGCTTACCGGAAAATACCGGGGCGAATCGTGCCAAAATTATTAATGCATTTCACGTATACGGTTGTACATGCCGACACTCGTAACGCAATAATAGTTCAATGGACCTATCTATTACTAAACATCCGATTAATGAAACGTCAAAAAATATCGCGAGAGAAATCCAAGGATTTATTTATCCGTGAGAAAGATGGATGTAACATAAATTTATATATATTTGCTTCAGGTATTATTAAATAAGTATTTTACACATCTGACATTTGAGAGAAGTTAATTAATCCCCATTTTAAAACATTTAAATTATTTTTAGTAATATAAAATTTAATGAACCGAATACATATATTTAAAATTTGCTTTTTAATATTTTTTAAATTTTATTTCGATTAAATAATTAAAAGAAATTTTCTATCGATATACAAACAATTTAATTCTTTAAATAATCTAATATGAAATTTATACACGCATGAATATATAGTTATATTCTTAAATTATATTTTATATTATAATTATATTTTAATTTTTATACTAATCTATTTATATAATATCGACTTCATATCGATTCAAACAATACGAAAGCTTGCATCGAATATTTCTCTTCGTTTCCGCAATCAATCCGCTTGAATGGGCAATAAAACACCGCGTAGAGGTCCAACAATCAGATCACCCTCCGGCTGCTCTCGAACACAAATATCTCTCGCTTCAGATAACCCCTCTCCTGTATTCAACGCGAGAAAGAGAGAGCGTATTCCAATTCACAAAGTACTTAGTCGTAAGTTCACCGAGCTCGCATCGATTACTCCTTTATCTAAATCTCTCGCATTCAAAAGCGCCCGTCGTTGTCTTATCTCAAAGAATTTTACGATTCGAGTAGTTTTTCCTCTCTGGACGCGGCATCTCGTTCGCTCCACGAGAACGCTTTCAGGGTTCAGGGGTCGTCACGGCTACTTTCGTGTCCTTTTTCTTTTTTTTCAAACTAGACGCAGTGGTGCTCCTTTCGGGGAAACCGCGTCATTCTGGAATCAGCGTGGCAGCCGCAAACCGACACGATTCATCTCGGAGCGTCCCACGAAAGCCGAAAGATATTCTTGATCCCTCTCGGGGGGCGCGCAGTCAGTGTATATCCACGGCGAGACCAAACTATTTCATGAAGAATGTAAGAGGAGCAAATAGAGCCGGCTATAGCAGGCGGGACGGCCTGCGACGCAGCTGTTGACGTCTAAACGGTCGCTCTTCTACGGACGGTAAAACCCAGAGAAAACTCCGGTCGGCGAGGACCGAGCAACAAAGGATGGACCATCCGATGGTAGAAATGATGGGGAAAATCCGCGAGAGAGAATCGCGAACGGAATATATCTCTTTGCGACGACAATCAATTTTCCTAATTTCGCTTCCCGATCTCACGACTCTTGTATTCTTTCATTCGTATTCTCCGACGTCTCTCAATCGAGGTGTTAAGTTATAGAGTATTCGCGCTCTACGTCTCCTAGTAATTCGCAGTCGATTTTTCCCCCGACGCGAATTTAATCTAAGAGCTAATTATCGTGCTATTTAACGTTGAAAATTAAAGCGCCCGGACAAATTAAATGTCAGAAGCATAAAATGAATGATTTACTTTCTTACTTTTCAATTAATTTGAAATTAAATGTTACCGCGGCAAAAATTTCATTTACTAGGAATATTGCTGAGTAATTTAACATTAAAAATTAAAAAATATATATATTATATATGAAGTAAAGATTGTAAATCATAAATTCCATTTTTATCCAAAGAAATTAAAATTACCTTTTTTTTTTTTAGAATATATGCTATTCATCAGTATATGTGTTTTTCTACAAACATACTTTATATATACATACATATATGACAGTTACTATCTTCGTATATTCTAAATTATTTTAATTATAATAATACATAGCATATCCAATTCTGAGAATCTCTACTTTTCCATTCAGATAAAGAGCCCTAAAAGCTCGCTATCAATATTTGTACACAGTCATTGTGTCTTCGACTATCTCACGTAGATAAAATGAGAAAATGTTCAAATGTTCTGTATGTCAGAGAGAATCGTGAGTTCTTACATTGAGAAATATTATAGATAAAGAAATAGATTAAAAGTAGACACCCAGAAAAATTTCAACGTTTTAACGAACGATATAAAATATAAGAAAATAATATTTAACGACACGTGATACGCGAATATTTGCAAGTAATTGAATATTATCTTATCTGGGCGAAAATATACAGACCGAGCGGAAGCTTTTATGTGACTTCTTCTTTACCAAAGCCGCGATTTTTCGCGCGTTTTATCATGCGGTACCTCTTCGTCGACAGGTTAAAGAGCGATACCAAGGCATGTGCGTTATACGAAGGCTATGGTGCACCGATTCCGCGGGATTGTTTATGGCCGACCATTTTTTAGATAAGAGTGTCATTTTTCTCGAGACCGGCTGCTCGTCGTGGAAAGTCAAGAGAGATGGCCGAACGAGTTTTCAACTAGATGCAATTTGTTGCGTTCCCTTCCACCTTCGATCCACGCTCCCGGCACAGACAATGTTCTCTGGCACACGAATTTATGGATACTTAAACATTATTTAATTTACGATCGTATATATATAATATATAAAATAGTTATATTCGTTCTAGAGAAAATATACGAACGTACCGATGTATATGTCCAGAAATATATATAGGAATTTCTCTCTTTTTCTGCGAGAGAGAAAATATATATAATATCGCAAAATTTATATCTCTCCATAAATTTCACTTAAGAATATCTCTCACGGTCTATTTTCTTTAACTAAAATCCATCTACAGTAAAATCTTTTTTAAGGATAGAGTACACAAATATATACGACGATTATAAGATAAGATATATTTACTCTCGTATTTTCGCGCCAACTAAATTCGCCAAAATAAATTATAGCGTTTCGAGATCCTAATTTTGTCAAAATCGGATTTCACGGCGATAGATCGTCTCGAAACGTCAAAGATTCGCGAAGCAGAATAAGTGTCCCGAGGCGGAAGTGGATGAGATCACAGCGGCTGTGATCCAGCGTGTTCTCGCACGGTAGAACATAATCCGCCAAGCCGTCCGAGCAGCAGCCAGGCAGCTCTATCAGGTTTCATCAGCGAGCCAATCATTTCATCACTCGGATGACCGTACTAGCATCCGATTCCGTCGTGTGCTCTAACCCGTTTCTCTGGCCCCTGACCTAATCCCTTGTCGAGAGATACCGGGAAAATCGATGGAGAATCGCCGGCGGACATCTCGCTCCGGCACGACCGGGTTATCGAAGTACCGAAATCACAGTAGGGACGATCTGGGGCAGCAGCTTACCCTAAGCCGGAGCTTAGATCGTAAATGGATTTTCCATTTCGCGACTCGCTGCGCCTGGAGTCGGTGAAAACAGCTCTCACGGTATAACAAACTATTGTAATTACCGCAAAACTCTCGTCACGCATTAGAAGGTATGAGGTACCGACACATGCGATAGAAAGAGCAATTCTAACTCGTATTTATCAGTGACGTTCGCGTAAAATTTGTCAATAACATTAATTTTGACGTAACGTAATTTTTCTCATCCTGAATTCATTTTCATATTCGTCGATCTAATATTAATTAATTAGGCGTACAACGTGACTGCGATTGTTTAATTCAACGTAAACAGATATCGAGAGCGAAAAATTTTCCATCTCGAAAGCGAATAAATACGGACTGAACGGAGGTCGTATAAATTAATTCGTGTACCTGTCGCTTAAAAGCGATGTGTTTATTTAAATATTACAACGCGTTACAACGAGGATAAATTTCCGCGATCGCTCAGGTGAAATAATATTATCCCCCTCCGAGCGATCGAGACGAAACGTGTTCCGCGTGTCCAGGTTTCTACTTCGACGACATACCGGGTGGCATGGCCCTTAATATACGCCGCCTGCGTCTTACGATCCGGTGTGTCACCTGTCGCAACGATATTGCATCCGGGGATCTAATGGACCTTTAAACCGAACGTCTCTCTCTATATAAGCTAACCCGTGTCATCGACCTCTCCTCGAGAGCAAGATATTCGACATAGTCCGAACAAGATGTGCGCAGAAAATGAGATATTTTCTTTCGGGAACAAAAAATTACTAAAAAAATCTGAGCAAACGGCTATCTCTGTTGCAATTTTAAGAAAAATGATAGTTCTAGATGGAAACGGAAAACTTCTCTTTACGAGTGCCTTCCTATTGTATTATATCTTCACACTTTAAGCACAAAGTCATAAATGATAATAACAAGTCTCTTGAAATTTAAATTATGCGATTTGATTAATTTTTGTTTTCATTAGTAGATTAAAAGCTGTTCTCATTTATTTTTAATAAAATAAATAAAATTAAAAAAATTTTTTTTTCTCTACGTATAGAGAAAGTTTACGCATTAATATTACAGATTCATTTGTAATATTTGGAGACTGAATTGTGTAAAACTAAAATTTGTATAATTCTTATTTCTCTTAAAAAAGAGAATTTCGAAGCATGAGATGGCTATTCCTAGCAATCCCCGTTAAATCACGTCAATGGAGATTCAGCGACACACAAAAGATCTGCTCTCGCCCTTTCGGATATTCATGAAACGTCGAATAAATCCTTAAATATTTTAAGGATTTGCCGGAAAACCACGGACGCATACTTATCATTCTAAGAAGCTTTTTCCAGGCGTTACTGCGACGAGCCTCTGGATGCACAGGGTGTATCCGTGAAAGCCATCGAGCGTTTGCCAGTCACGCGTCGAATCTCGAGACTTCTCGCACACGCGCGAGAAAAATAAAAACAGAGAGGAGACAAGAAACAGGATGTCGCGGTAGACACGGCGAATGCGTATCCCGCCGCCTGCTCTCGCCCGCGCGGAAACTGCCGCCGTGATAATTATAAATATAAACCAAGAAAGTGCATTCCGTTCGAGGCGCTTCGTGCTCCAGAAATAATGCGATTCACCGCTGATCCTGCGTAAATTCGCGTTGAAATATTGCTTAAGAAACGAAAATCTACTACGCGTGCAATGATGTTGCATTTGCGGCCGCAGAGGCAATAATACAGATGCAAGTAAGCGTGAAAAAGGTATCGTTTTCACCTACAGAATTTAAAATCAATACCTTCAAAATTCTTTTGTATTTTTATAAAGATATAAAGATACCTAATCTAAATTATATGATTTCAAAATTACTATAATTATATAGAAAAGTGCCTTTTTATTTTGTTAATTAATTAGAGATATGAAAATTTTGTAGATAATCAAAAGTACTTTCAATCTATTAAAAATGAAGATTAATTAGAGATATCAAAATTTTATAGATAAGCAAAAATACTTCCAATCTATTAAAAATAAAGATAATCGAGCTTTATCGTTTTTACCTATNTTCCCTAATATGTAGATAAAAGGGGATATCAAATAAGGGCACTTTTTTATATCTCGCAATTTGCTCCAGCGATTGTGCCTTGCAGACGGCATATCGAACGAGCCGATTCGTAGCCTCGCGTCCTCTTCCCCATTGAAATCTAAATATACCTCGTGATATTAATAGCGTATGGTGCGGCGGTGGCAGAAGAACCGTTTCATACGTCCATGATGCGGTCCTCAATGCAGAAAAGAGCGCATTCTGCCCGAGGTTGTGTGCAAACTGGACGACAATGCGGTCGTGCAGGGTTCTGTAGAGGCGGCAATGTATGCGTCAAGTGCAACGTTTGCATCCGTAATTGAGGGATTCATTCCAAAAAGGGCGTTAATGTTGATAACTCCATAAAGAGATCTAAATATTTTGAACGTCGCATTCTTTCATGAGAAAAAAAATACAGGATGTATAAAGTAGATAGCACGAGAAAAAAAAAAAAAAAAAAGAGTTGGAAAGATAATTAATCAGTTTGACGTTTGACATTTGCAAGCTGCAACTTGAACAAATTTAATTCGAGATCATTCCGTTCGTGCGACCCGCGAACTCAGGCCATTCGTAAATCAAATAAAATGACTCGATATACAATGCCATTCACTTATGCGACAGTCTGTAGCGTCATTAACTGATCATCGTGTGCGTCGTTTGTACGTCGATGCGTGTGTGA
Source organism: Formica exsecta (assembly GCF_003651465.1). Classification (NCBI taxonomy): domain Eukaryota; kingdom Metazoa; phylum Arthropoda; class Insecta; order Hymenoptera; family Formicidae; genus Formica; species Formica exsecta. Next base: position 991,009 of record NW_021851472.1, on the reverse strand, counting down.
AATAATACCAGTAAACGCTTGGTAGAGGTCAATAACACGTCTCTTTTCGCGATATCGATAACGCGTGAGCTATGGACGACTATATTTCGCTCTGATTGATCGCCCGGTCATCCAGAAGAGTTATCGACCGCTCGATTCAGTCTAGAAGAGTTATCGTACCACTCGATTTCCACTAGAAACGCTCCGCCGCGATTATTCATTTCTTACTTATTTGATATCGTCGATTACGTCTCGCGAAAAAATGCGTCAATGATTAGTGGCTTTCCTCAATACTCTCCTTTTCGTCGTCGCCGTCGCCGCCGCCCTCGTCGATCATAATGCCCCGTCGCGACGTGAGAACTCATTACGGGCGGACAAAGTGGCAATTTCGTCGGATTAAACGCCACAAGAAGCGCCCCCTCCTCCCACCCACTCCCTCCCCCTTTCCCCGTCCCCCGTCTCGCGGAAGGACGCGATTAAAAGTAAAATGCATTACGATCAACAACAACGATTAACAAACATTACGAGAGGAGACGTGACGTTAAACTTAATCCTCGAACAAGCAAAACTTTAAGGAAAACTTTAATTCTCGCGGGGGAAATATTTTAAATGACGAAAGATCATATCTGCCAAGAAATTCTTTGATTTAAATTTTTCGTTTCACTCTATTTAAACGCATAATTGAATATTAAAATAAACGAGCTCTCTCGCGGGGAACTTCATCGTAAAATAAAATTTCTGTGTACAGGAAAAGGTATCATATCGAGGCGGTTGCCACAAAAAAAAAAAAAAAAAAGGCTAAGCTAAAAAAGCATATTTTGAGAATAACGTTTCAAAGATATTATTTTATGTCCTATAAAACGGAACACTCTTGGCAAAGAAATTTCATGTATTAAACTTTCGCCTTTTACGCGTGTATTAAACTTTCCTCCACTAATCTTCAATAAGAAAAGTGCTGTTGTGTCATAAAGAGTTGCCGTCTTACATCTACTTAGTATATTTATTATAAAATGTCAATTTCTTATTGCAATTAAATGATCTTTAAAAATTATTATAGACTATTTTCCACTAATTAAATTACGCCTTCTTCCATTTAATAAAACTTTAACACAATTCAAAATGAAATAAATATTTTATTTTCACGTTTCACGCGAGAAAACATTCCTGTAAATAATTTAAGAGCAGTTTTATGTTAAAAATTACTTTCGTTTCTTTTCTTTTATAGTGCCAAGACAATTCATGTTTAAGCAACTATTCTGCTCTGCATAAATTGAAGGTATGAAGACGAAATTTCGTGAGTGAGAGCATTGACAGATGATTTTCACGTTTCACGCGAGAAAACATTCCTGTAAATAATTTAAGAGCAGTTTTATATTAAAAATTACTTTCGTTTCTTTTCTTTTATAGTGCCAAGACAATTCATGTTTAAGCAACTATTCTGCTCTGCATAAATTGAAGGTATGAAGATGAAATTTCGTGAGTGAGAGCATTGACAGATGTAGGACTAATAAAACGTCTCAATTGTGTGGCGACCGCGCCTCGGAACTGACGTCACGAGAATGACTCGAGGATACATCATCGACGTACCAGTCGAGCTCTCTTGGTGGAAAAAAAACTTCACTCTAGGAGAGGTTGGTACTTTTCGGCCTAGATGGCTGCACGCTGCAGAACGAGCTTCTCCGAGGCCGGCAATGCATCAAGTCGACGGGGGTATGCACGCCGGGCATTCGGGGTCAAAGGGCCACTAGGTCATCCGATAAACTCGGGCGGCAGGTCCTCATAAAGAATTCGCGCGCGACCGCTGAAGAATTTAAGTCAATTGCGGAAGTCACGGCGACGTAGATGCATTGTGAATGTACTTTGTCAAATGTTTATGTATCACGTCTCTAATATTTCATTAATTTCGTTGCTATATGTGAGAAAAAGCTGTTACGTATGTTTCCCGATTAATTAACGGGAAAGAATTAATTGGTTAACTGTTGCGGAAAATGCAGTTAATGATTAATCATAGTAATTAACAAACGGTAATATAATCGCGAAATTGGTTTCCTTGCTCGCAAGATTTAAAAATTAAGAAATATATAATTTATTATTGTATATTTCGGTATAAAATATAATATCTTTATATAATAGTAATAATAAAGAGAATAACACTTCTTTGTAAGACATTTTCACGATTGAACAAAAAATCTAGGATTTTTGCTATGAAAGTATATTTAATTTAAACAATACACTTATCCCATCGTCTGGATTGATGTCGAAATTGAAGTTTTGCTATTAAAATGTCTCTCTCTCTCTCTTCCTCCCTCTGCATTTTAACGTGGCCCAAGGCGGACAGATTTCGATGTCATTTCCCTCTCTTGTGAGTTTAAAAAAAAAGCGTATAATAAAATCAAAATGAAATTTTTGGTGCGCGGATATTCTGAATATAGATCGAACACGGGAAACAATTCTGTATTCAGTTACATGTATGGAAAATTGGATGAGACACAATTTTCTGCTCATCGTATCAAATCTGTTTCCCAAGTTTTCAGCATGCGCCAGTATTAACGATACAGGAATTCCGATTTAATGAAACGCAGAGGAGAGGATAATTTGTGTAATGTCAGAGTTTATAACTTAGAATTCTTCGAAAGTATTCATGCGGCTTTGTAATTTTGCGATAGATTCTTCTCCTTTTTTTTTTTTTTTTTTTTTTTGTTTTTGTTTGCGATGCACAGAGAAATCATGAAGCGTCAAACTGGAAAACACGGAGCTTATAACTCGTATCGAGATTGCTTGCATGAATCTTTTATCAAAATAAAAATATAAAAATTAAAAATAAATATTATATTAGTTAGAAAAAAATCAAATATATAGATTGCAATAATATATAACGCAACTATAAAATTATCATTTTACTTATTGAATCTTTTCAGCTATTGGTTTTATCTTAAATATTTATAATAAAAACAAACAATTATTGAAGTGAACAACTTTAGTACATTGAACAACAGTAGTTGTTAACAGTTTCTATTAACAACTACTGAGATGAATAATTTAATTTCTGTTAAATTATTGTTGACTGTTTGTTAATTATATGATATTTAATACCTCTTGCACTTATATAATATTGATAATATCTCGTAATAAATACGAAAATAATGTATAAACCTTTTATCAAAATAATTTCATTCTCTTCGACTATTTTGGATATATATATATTCGTTTAAATAAAAAGTCTCATAGTATATACGACTTAAATAAATACAATCGATTTTTTATACCGTTTCATATATCCCGTAAATAAAAAATTTATACGAGTATAATTCAAAGTCTCAAAGAGAAAGAATTTAAACACGTATAGCGCAATATATTGTAAAAGTACAAATGAGAGAGAGAGAGAATAATAAATTACACAATCTGGATTAGCGAATATCATATCAAAGTAATCACAATAGAATGAAAATGGAAGACGTGGAAACAGTCAAATATCAAAAAATATTTGCTTCATAAAACAAATCGGATTTAATATTACAACTGAAATTTAGAGCGACCACTATTCCTGATACTTTTCCGTGAATCTCTGTATAATTCACTCTATATCACTATTCGATAAGAAGATTTCGAAAATATTCTCAAATGAGAATATTATTCAGTATTATTCATGAGAATATTATTCAGTATTATTCATTATTTTTACAAATTTCCTTCTTGGAATATCCTGTCAAAAAAGATGGAGACGTTATACATAATCATTTCAATGCAGAAAAGAGGGAGATATATAAATAAAACGAATTGTTTAGTAGTGATACAATGAATAAATTAATGAATATAAAATCAACTCTGAATTGTCCATCACAATCAAAAATTATTTCAGGAGATAAACTGAAACATAAGAGAAAGAGAGAGAGAGAGAGAGAGAGAACTTTTTTCTTTTTTCCTTTTTTTTGCACAAGAACAAAATTTCCAATTTCCGATAACGAAATAACGGGCGAATCGGGAAAGATGTGATATGTTTGACATTACATGACGTGGTACATCGTTGTTATTTGTCGTTTCCGCGCAAAATACACGTGAAATCGAAACAATGAGATGTCCAAATGACAATTCAGATGACGGACGCCGAATCGTCTTCTTGTCTACAATTTTGCAAGCGGCATGCACGTCCGAGAATCACGCGATTCATTATTCACACGACTTTAACCCCCGTTTTGCCGGCGTTCCTAATGAAAGATAAACACAATCAATCCCACCGTGACCGAAAGAGGGAATATTATATCGGGTGGTCGTGTAATTTCGTAGCCGCGAGCGACTCCCGGTTCGCGCGCGCACCCCAAGCGCTGCTGTTTTCGTTTCATTATACCATGCTTCACCGGGTTATCATCATACTAATTATCCGTTCAAAGGGACACGGCTCCCCTCTTGCTCCCCGTTGAATCCGCGTAATTGGCCGAGAATCTTTTATCAGGCTATCTCAATTTTTCCGACGAGATCAAAAGCGACGACAGCCGTAAGCGTACAATTGTAATACATAAAAAATTCTAATTATCGACACAAAGTTTCGATGTGAGAATCGCATTTCGTCTTTTATACGTTATATCGCAATCGTCGATTGATCGCGTTGCCGCTAATAATAAATAAATTCTTTGTGCAATTTTGGATATGTATTATTATAACAGCTGTTAGCAAAACACATATAGATAGAATACGCGACGAGCGATGTTATCTCTAAACAGACGGACGTATTTATAACGAGAATAACGCGGACCGTGTGTTTATCGTCGCAGAGCGGATCATTTATTACGAATGCGAAATACAATAGAGTTTTGCAGAAGTACGCCGGAAACGAGGCGCGATACAAATTTAATGCCGGCGAGCGGGTTTACATTCGGACTACGTACCTTCAACGGACATTGAATTCTGTAAATTCATTCTGCAACGCCGGATGTATGTATTTGAATATAATATTAATCTTCAAAACGCGCGTAAAACGCGTCCCGTCGATTCATTTCGCTCGCGCCAATATATATATATATATATATATATATGCATATATGTATATGTATATCCGTGACACAGTCAAAAGAACAACATTCACGGTACGCATTTCGTTTATATTACAGCGATATTCCGTAAGCCGTCGGACCAAAAAATCATTCATTATTAACGTCATAATGATTAAACCGGTATAACGTAATATAGCGTCATAAATAATATAACGCGGCCGCGAAGTAAAATTCCGAAATCACCGCTCGTGCGGAAAATATCGCCGCATAATATCCATTCAATCATAGAATTAATGTCCGCAACGACTACTGGCGCGATCGTTAACTTACGCACAGAGCTTGTACATCGTTACACGGATAATAACGTTTAGCGATTGTGCGTGTACATTTTTCGAATAAAAATTCGCGCTCGCTCTCTCTCTCTCTTTATTTCAATCATTAATTATCGCGTCAATTTATTGGTGCGTCCATCCATTCGTCCGTGCAAATTTTTTTTTTTTTTTTTTTTTATTAAAGTACCGTCGCGTGTGTCTATGGCAGATGAAAAAAAATGTGAAGAGAAAAATATAACAAAGGGGAGAAGAGGGGAAATGCGGTATCACCGCCAAATATTAACTCCCTGTCGCTATCGAGCCGAATTCGAATAGCCCCTCACGTATTAGTTAAAAAGAATAATGTCAACAGCAACGAGAGAACAGTGATAACATCAATGACGATTGTTTCGTCGTCGGATGCAATTCGCTTAAGCGAAATTCACGCAAACGCCCGATCAAAAACGCGACTCACAGAAGCGTGCGTTCCTGAAGGAGGGGAGAGGGAAACAAAAAGAGAAAAATAAATACTCGATGAAAATGGCGATCTCGTTATCCCGGAGAGTATGAAAAGCCGAATACTGTGTATCGGCCCTGTAAACGCCGTTGCCTATATCGGTACTTTTCAACGGTTGAATTTCGCCGCTGGATTATTAACGACGATAACGATCTATTTCTCCCTTTCGTTCTCCCTGGTATTCAATGGCTTCTTTTCGACAGAGTTATTTATGCACCGTATCAATGTACGAATCGCTATTAAAAATGAATAAACCAATTACACTGTTCAATCTCCTCTTCCGTAAAACCAATATAAAACAGCAAGGTGTACAATAAAGAGTGTACGTGATTGGACGATAAAGTTTGCGAACTTATTTTTTTCTCCTAACTTAATAGCACAATCTCTTATTTTTCTCTACTATATATTCCATATATGTTTCCTTTTAAGCCGTCGATGAAAGATTTTATAATATTTTTGATCTTTACTCGATTCCTCTATGAATTGTTTTCTTTGCAAAATATCACATTTAAATTAAAAGTAGTATTTCCTAAAAAAATAATTTTAGAAATATTAAAGAAATTTTTTTTTTTACTTAGATAAATATATATCCATTAAAAAAAGAATAATAGCCGTTTTGATAACTAGCTTTATGTGTAGTGCATTCGTTAGGGAATTATGTGATGCGCCAACTGGCAAATCCGCGTGAAGAAAAATTGTTCGCACACACACACACAAAAATATAAAATTTATACTTCTTCCTTCACGATTCGCTAACTTTTCGCTCGCTCTTATTCCTTTTTCCCTATTTCGCCGACTCGCCTCGAAATTCGCCTCCGTAAGAGTCGGCTTCTCTCGCGAGAGGCGCGAGGAGAAAAACTATATTAATTACCGTTCTAATTACTCGCGTCGAGAGCCGCGGATGTTTTACGGGGCTTTCGCGAGACGGGGGCGTTTAAATCGAATAAACTCCAACATGCTCGAGGCCAATAATTTTCCACGTAGGGTATATTAGCCGTTGGGTAGAGTAAACGCGAATTCAAGCTCTCCAATTCTCTCCCCCTTTCCGCCATTCTACGTGTTACAGTGCGACGCTCGCGCCTGATAAATCGGTATCCGCGAAAGTTACCGATTAATTTTCTAATTAGTCTCGCGGTACGTTGCACTGCCGATCGATACCGCCGTTTGTCCGCGGCGTTTAATTACAAATAGTCGCTCGAAACGCGCGCGCACGCGGGTATTCCGTTGTAACGCGGATACTATTGTTGCATGCGCGCGGCTTCTTAAGTTGAATTACCGGCGTTGTTTAACGAGCGCCATTCGTTCGCTCGGGATCTTGTTAAAATTAACGAACGTTCTTTGGCGTAGCCGACGCTTTGAAAACGAACGCGACCGATGGCGCGCCGAATGTTTCCTCTTTCTTTCATTCTCGATTCTTTCCCTTTGTTTCTCCTTCCTCCTTCGACAATCCTGCCAGTTACGAGTTTAAAGGCGGAATAAAAATACGACGGGGATCGCGGTGGAGCGCGCGGGAGAGGTTTATCGACGATAGAATCCCATTGTTTTAAGGGGCTAATTTTGTTTCGGCTTTAACAAAGTCAGCTTAACCGGGAAATTTCCTTTTCCCTTGCAAACGACTGTCCTTCCAGCGTCTTGATGTGAGCTGAATAAATGCGTCGGGTTTAATTTTAAAACGGTAGAATAACAGCGCGGAAATGCATTGACATCTCTCAGAAATGTGATTGAATCGAGATTATCTATATGAGAATCTAGCATCCATTTAAACAATTATTTTACAAATTTCAGTCCATTCATAATTTCGCGAACAAAATACATAATTATCTCTTTTTATCTCCGCAATAATTATTTATATACGAATTATTTAATAAAACATTTTGTTCTCGAAATCATTCAACGATCTTTTACGCTCCGAAATAAAACTTTTTTTGTCTGGTTATACAAAAATAATTTGCTGATTAAGTTCTTAAATCGTTGAAGCATGCTAAATTATTCTTCTCGCGAAAAGTTCTGCAGCAAATGGTTGTCGGCTTCGAAACTCACGAAAATTATAGATCAGTCGGCATAATGTTTTGACGTATATATATCTACCACTGCGAGGGCCGTCGTATTTTTGAAGGCAATGAATTAATTACCAGATTGTTTTTAATTATTATGTAGCTCGGGCCGACTTGTACGACGGTAAAATTAATTCGCCCCGATCCACCTAAGTCTTAACCGCGCCCGCTTTGCAAATTGCAATCTTCCGAGCGGGATAAACATGCTGGAAGGTACGCTTCTTGCTAGGAGGCTTAATCGTCTGACTTATTTATGTAGGGTAATTAATTGGCCCAACGTAAATTCAACCTTGATCGCCCTGCGTGTGGATTATAAGTGTGTGTTGGGCGTCTTTTTATATCTTTATTCTTATTCACGCAAATATTTCGTGCGCAAGTTAAAGAAGAATCTTATGAGAAAAAAATTATAGATATTTTTTCAAAAAATTATTAATTAAATTTATGAAAAATAATTATATTATGTCCTCGCGCGCGCTCAGCCAAAAAATGGAAATAATTGCCATAAGAAATAATTGAACAAACGAAACGACGGACACTTACCCCGCCACCTCATTTAAATGCAAACGCTCGCATTATATGTATTACGACGACATAATGATATCACGAAGGTCGAGAGAATTAAAACTAACCCTCCCGGCATTAAGCTCGGCTATACGTGAACGCAATTTTGATCTCGATTCGCCGGTCCGAGTTGACATATACATATATATAGAGGGATATAGAAGTTACGTAACTCACTTGACACAATTATTCTTCAAAGAGCCTCCATGATGTGAAATAACCCTTAATGGATTCGAGATGTCGACAAGGATGATAAGCTGCACTTTCAGCAGAACAAAATTCAAAGAGAAATCACGATCGGTATCGCAGCCTTTCAGACATTCTCTGCGTTACTCGTGTCACACAACAACCCCGCTCGCGTTTGATTTTATATCCCACATACGTCGCGCATAAATTTCGAAACAAAATATTTACCATATGGTACATGTCTCTCTCTCTCTCTCTCTCTCTCTCATTGTATACAAAAGAATAAATGAAATATTTCCAACTTTGTAATGTAAAAATGATCTTATTCGTGAAATTATTTTATTGGAGAAATTTTTGAAATATGCTTTACTATTTGTTTTCATAAATATTCATTTATACGTCAAAATTTATTCCGTATAACGCACACACGCTTAGAGAGTCGTAAATAAACAAAATAATTCACAGTGGAGTGAAAAGTCCGACACTTTAGCGACATCAATTTGGAGTCATTATGTGACATACGCGTTATATATACGCTTGCAAAACATGGAGTTAACAGATTTTACGCCGCGCCACTCGTTGTGTATTTGACAAATGGTTTCGCGTGTGATAAGGACTCTTCCGCGCGCGCTGAATAATTTATCTCGCCGGTTGACCGAATAATTGCAGGTCGCCCGAATGTGCGTTGCAAAGTTTCTATCGAATGGATAATCGGTGTGTATTTGCGTTCTACTATTTGCCCAGTAATTACAATATCAGTTGATATATACACGCGCGCGCGTGCGCGCGCAAATAACGAATTATTAATCGAATGCATATGCGATGCACGCGCTCGTTTTCTCTCTCCCTCCGTGCTTCTCTCTCTCTCCGCAATGGATCTATTAATCGTCATTTTATTATAATACCGAGCCGCAATCGCGCAATAAATAGCGTTACGCGTGCGCATACGTTAGTTATCAAATCAGAAGTTGCATAATAAGCCGCTTTTAGCCGATTATACGACGAACCGCGCGATTACCGTGAGTCTTTAACGCGCCTTACCATACTGCATAGATTATTCCTTACTGCTAACTATTTTCCTAAGTACACGCTAATCAGAAGCGATCATCATAGAAACGAGAGACATTTGCACGATGATTCCATCGTGAGGCGACTCGAACCTAAGTGCCATTCGACCATACCCGGGGCTTTATCTCCTTCGCTAACTCGAAAAGTTAACAGCCACCAGGATACGTTAGAAACGTTTCGTCGCTTCCCCGAAATGTCTTCGCTACCCTAAAGTACCCCCGCGGACGATAATGACGAGGACGATCACTACGGACGGTCCTACAAAGTTGGCAGATAACGCGAGCCGCGCGCGATAAATTGCAAACGCAACTCTGTATTCGGATGTGATTTTTTGCAAACTACCTCGTCGTGTTCACCGTTATGTCTTTACATCTTTTGAAGTCGGAAGCTGTTGACGACAATTTAAAGCAAAAAGCTTTGCCCATTAGGAGCGATGAAACATGCACACGCGTTTGCCTCTCATTGAAACGACCAAGAGACTTCAAACGCTGCGAGCACGCTCAGTTAAATGTGATCTCTGTGTGTGGGTGTGTGTGTGTGTGTACGTGTATGTATTACAATTTTATGTAAACCAACTCTTTTTCATCGTAATAGTTCTGTCGGAAATAATATCAACTTTGAGAAATTAAATCACGATAAATAACAATCCCGACGCGAAGTTTAGCCTTAGCCTTCTTTCCCAAGCTCGGTAAATGCGCGTAAAGTTCGTCGCGTCAAGGAGACGCAGCAGCGCGAGGTAGATTGCGCGTTCGCTCATTAAAATTTACTTGCGAAAAAGGCGTAGCTGGCTTCAAAGGCGGAAGCGGGCGTTTGAAGACGAGCATACCGCGACGAAAGAGTAAACGCTCACTTCCCGAGATCAGAAAAATTATTTTTTATTTATTTGTTTGAACGAAACGTCACTTTTTACGATGTAAAAGATGAAATATCCACATGATTATTGACGCAATCGATAGTATCGGGAATTTGTATAATTATAAAAAGTATAATTAATTGTGCAATTAATTTATACCATTACAAAATATGGTATATTTTCTGACTTGGCAAAAAATCTAAAGAACGACAATGTAAGTTCGCTTCTCGTTACACAAGTTTTAAACAAAATTATTTCCAGTACTCGTCGCCAAGATGGCGAGATCGCGTTACCGAAAATTACAGCGACGATTGTCTTCGACAGGATGTAATTCTCACAGCTTGGGAAAATTACGCGCTTACTTTATCAGCGGTGTATGCTCTGTCAATCTTCACTTCGTCTCTCGTTTCCTAGTAGGATACTGTCGATAGAACCTGCGCCGCGAATTTGGCGAAAGCCAAGACGCGTTCTTAGATGTTCTCCAGGAAGTTTCGATCCGAACTTCTCTCCATGTCTCCTCGTCGAAGCGCCAAACTTGTCGCACAGACACTCGCCGAGACTTTCCCCGGCGAGACGAACTCGTGCGTAGTTAAGTGCCAATCAGTATTACTCGCGGAACACACAACGCGGGTATATTTTAGATCGTCGCCACCGACAACGACGTTTCTTCGATCAGAACTTCACCGCCGTCAAATATTTCCAAAGATTAATAGCCGGCTCTTTCCTCGCAAAATTAAACAGCCGTGAGATGAAACAGGTTGCCTTGTTTTTATCGGAAAACCTCTGATTGATAGATTACTTTAGAATCTGAAATAAATGTTTTCTCCGAAATTTGATATGAAACCGCATAACAACATTAAAAATTAAATTAATATCAACAATTTTTTAAATCTATTATCATTAATAATAAAATTCGCGTTAAATGCATTAAAACTGTGCAATAAAGACAGTTGTTAAAATGGTATAAAGATGTATAGTAGATAAGCAGATTTTTTTATCAATAAAATGAATCTTGATAAGAAAAAATCGACTCCAAGAAACAAAGAATTCATTTAAAAAGTAGCGCGCGAGAAATGGAACATTCAGTGTGTCATAACGTCAGGATCGAACAAACTAACATCACGACAGCGAGCTGATTTCACAAACTAGCCCCACGAGTAACAGACCGCAAATCAGATCGCGGGACATATCTCACAGGAAGTATGTCCCGGAATACCCGAAGTTCGAGGCAACGTCTGTCGGCAACGCTATACGGCGAGACAATTCGCGGTTTCCGTCAGATTCCGCACGCCGCGAAATTCGAAAGTTATGTAACGAGAAGGACAATAACGATCCCGAAATTTACTTTGAAAGCCGCCAGTATAAAGAGAGCTCGGTCATTTTTCAGCGCACTTTTCCACCGCCCGAAGCCGCCGCGATATCTCTCGGTGGACGCGCGTGACCCGACACGTGGTTAATCTCTTCAGCGTCCTGATTTATGCAAACACATGTTTACACGTCGCGCTGTTGGCCGCACATAATTCTGATTGTGTATCGCGCGCGTCTAATTAAACGTGCGGTCTTTACTGTACGGAGGCCCGTCGCATAAAGTATCTCTATCACGGCACGTGAGCACGAGCGAGAGAGACGCGTTGCAACGTGATGGCCACTTGGAAATTCGGTTTATCAGTCGTTAAAAAGTAATATATCGTAGATGGGTTGCTCGTCTTTTTCAGATTAATTATATTAGATAGATAGGAGTTGAAGTTCTCTCGCGTGACCTCCCCTTCAACCGTACTCAGTTTCCCGCTTTGACTTTAATAAATTTATACTCGACTCAATTAAATTATATCCACTCTTTTTCATCGCCTCTTAGATTTTGAAAATTTTTTCGATATTTTAACTTCCAACAAAAATATCAATGAAATAAAATCGTAAATATAAATATAAATTAAAATTAAACGACTATCATGTTTTATTCGGCGAATTTGAAATTCAATGTGAAACCTTAACACGTTGCTATCAGGGAAATAGCGAGATCAAACTACTCGGGGATTATTTTGACGGTATTCTATTAGCGTTCAATTACAAAGCGGCAATTGAAGGCGAGCAACAGTTAACCCGCTTTCGAAGGACTCTTACACGTTCTCCCCGGGGGCGTATACGAATGTTACCAGAAAGTGGCTCTTTGTGCCACGTCGGATTCGATGCACCGGGAGTCGCACGGGGAAGTTGCCGAGAGGAAACGGGGCGAGACGAAGGCGAAATACAGCGAGAGAAAGAAAGAAAGAGAGAGAGAGAGAGAGAGACAGCGAAAGACAAGCGCAGTCTCCGAGAAAACCCGGAAGGAGAGAACTTCATCGTAACAACTATCGCTCTAACATAAATCTTCTAAATCTTGGCTACTCTTGCGACGGCTCTTCCCGCACCCACCCACGAAGAGTTTCATTATAAAAGCCAAGTTGGCCGCTTTCAGCCCGCGGCGGAATGGAAGCTCCTCCCGCGTGGACCCGCGTGATCATCGCCGCGACCATCTTGGTGAATTTCCTATACGGCCGCATCGCATCCCTATTCGAATCGAGCCCCACAGGCACGAGGGAAAAGGGGGAGGTAAGAGCTCTAAACCCTTCCAGCTAAGTTTCCGAACATTTTAATCGAGTTCGGAGAGAGCGAGCCTGACTATATACCCGCAAGTATTTAGCCGCGAAAGGAAATCGTTTAATATCATCGACTTGAGCCATCGAGATCCGACGTAATCGCCCAAGTTTAGAAGCTTAATGGTAATGTAACGCCACCCCGAATGTAGAGGATTCGATGCTCGCGGATATGCACAGGATGAGGAAAACAGATGCGGAGGCGTTAAATTTCTAGTTAGATCATTAATCATAAGTAATTTTTGTTTTTTGCTTCAAACATACCATCGAATAAACATTCTCTGTAATTTTCTCTTCTGCACCCGAGATTTTGGCTTCAGGGCCCCAACGTCAAAATTCGAAGAAAATTGAGGAAGTTGTATAAAAAAAAAAAAAGAGCTATTTATCATGCTACAACTATGGCGTCTCTAATATGCCAGGAAAGTTTTATTCAAGATTACGTATATTGTGTTAGATCTTTAACCCTCAAAAAAATGTTATTGTAAAGATTAAAGTTAATAAGATTTTCATGATCTCTATCACACCGTAGAAATATCATAATTAATTATCTATTCTATGATTATTTGTCTATTCTATAGTTGTCACACGTTGAACCTATATTGTATTCGTAAACTTTAATCAGATTCGTATCTGATAATTTCTTGAAAAAATCCCTACAGATAAATTTTTGTGGTATAACAGAGAGCGTTTTAAAGACCTCAATTGCATGTAACATCAAAAATATTATGGGAGAGAATGATATATATTACTCTCTTCCTCAGATTGTAAAAAGCTATTTTTTTGTTGGAAATATATTATATAAATTCTTTTTATATCTTTTTATTTTTTATTTATTTTTTTTTTTTAGGTATTATAATATACAGACAGTTACAAATTAAAATTACATATTTATTGAAGCGGTTATTTGAGAAAAGTGCTTTTATCTTAATACCTTTTAATAATGAATTTTCATCAGCATTAAATGGCATAAAAGAATTTAAAAACTATTATATTTAAGCACATGATGAAAATGGTATCTAGCCAAAAAGTTAAATTATTCAACAATGTTCCTTAACTAGCTTATGAATACATAAAGGAATACTTTTACCGTTATTTTTATTCAACACCGGAAACGTGGAATGTAGATCAAACAAATGTATAATAAGAAAAGAAAATGCTTGTTTTTCCAATCGCGAGTCTCTTTTCAAGACCCAATTTCACGATAGGAGAAATCAGTCTTCCGTCGATATTCGCATCGCTCGCATTTACCGGGCCGAATATTCGCTCTAAATCCCGAGTCACAGCATCGATTCCTGTTCCATGGTTAACGAATACCCGTTGCCGTGACGTTGACGGAGCGGAAAAGGACGAAGGATCGTTCTGGGAGCGAGGGGGCGACGCCGGAACGAACGAGGGAGCGCCAGATAAGACACCAGATTTTAGAGTCAACGTAAACACGCGTTCTGCATTCCGAGCTTGACACGGCCGCGTTCACGTTCGAATTCACAGTCGACCGAACAGTAGTTGTAAGTCAGATCGTCATCTATGAGATGAATTCGAAGTATTTCTCGCGACGCTATCACACACAGGCCGAGCGGTGAAAAATATCGAGATCTAAGTATCTGAAAATGCGACGAGCACGTTTGCTCGTCTATTCTTAAATATATCTCGTAAATCTTCCCGGCGGATTAATAACTACAGAATAAATAAATATGAAATGTTCCGCAAAACAACATATATAATACGATAATTCGAGCGCATCGATACAAACATCCACGCGTGATTAAATAAATTATTAACAGCGTATTAATTTCACCGGATCGTTCCAACCCCCGGGAGATGCCTGACATTACTTTTTATCTCAAATTTACCTCTCGCAAGCTCACAAATAATATTATTAAAATCCATTTTAGTAGAATTTTCACAACGGTTGCATTCGAAATTGCCGATTATCAGGGCGTGGAGGAAAATTAAAAAAAAAAAAAAATAACCGAGTAGCGCGGTATTTCTCGCAAACTCTCGAAGCGCGAGATGCATCGATGCGCGCGGTTCAATTTTCCTTTTTATGTTTCTGCAACATCACACAGTGGCGACCATTAAAATAATTAAAACTGGACGCGCGCCGGGATTTGTGTAACGCTTTTACACGCGGGATCGCTTTATTCGGCGCTTTATCCTCGTGTTTCATCACCTCGCTTACAAGAGTAAAAGCGATAAACGGAGACGCGATCATCGAGGCTTCTGTGTTGCACGTCGAAGCTTTACAGAACGGGGGAAGCTATGCAGGTCCTGATAAATCGATCCGATACAACCAACGCTTTTGACCCGAGGCCAACTTCGGTTTCAGAATTATCTGCAAAGTTATTCCAGTTAAGCATTCCGGTTAACTCGGACAAACTTCTAAAAGCATCTCGCGTTTCTGGCAAGGCAACGGCAAATAAAGTAAACGAGGGCACGAGACGTTAATCCATTACAAAGAAGCTTCTCTTGGATACCGGTCGTTTGCTCACACGAAAAAGAAAAAAAGAAGAAAGAAACGGATACTCGCTTGGTTTTTCTCCCCCGAGCAAATTCGCACCGATAGAAAATCCCAGTTTTTAACCCGTGCAACTATGATTCGGTCGTAGTGTGTGTATTTATAATACGATAACGGAAATTTAATTATCTAATTTAATAGAGAATGTGACAATTTATAGAAAAAGTTATTATTTTACTTTTTGTCCCTGTTATATTGAAAAATCAAATCTATATCCCATAAAAACTGTTATTCGAGAAATAATCAAAGACGATAAAAAAAATCCCTTTTCTTTATTAAACTAGAAAACTAGGTTACTTTATATTTATAGGATCTGTATATTAATGAATATAATTAATTATAAGATAATGCAAAAACACAATGTATCTCTCTCTCTCTCTCTCTGTCTATATATATATATGTATATATAGAAAAATCTATAATTGATCTCTTCAACATAAAACGAAGTTGAATAAGACAAGACTTATTTATTTCTAACATCTTTTATAGAATCTCAAATTTAGATTCTATTTCTCATCAGTATATATATATTAAAGATCGAAGATATCGATCTCTCTTTTTTCTCTTTCGTATTAAACGTGTATAATACATACATATTCAAAAGTTGATCACCATCTCTTACGTGATACGAGTGCATTATGCATGAACCATCTTTTTTAACGCACGCAAGCGACTATTAAAGGAGAGAACGTGCGAAAGAGCAACCTGCCATTAAGGAAGAAATATCTCTCGCGCGAAACGGCCGCGCGATATCGCAGGGCAAAAATTCCCACGAGGAGGATCCGCACAGCCACGCCTTGATTCGTGTTCCGTCATGAGAAGGATGTTATTCTTTTGCGAGATTGATCACAGGCTGCGTCCGCACAACGCAAACGAAGACGAAACGACGAAACGAAACGAGCAAGTTTTCCGCATCCACTTTGTCACCCCTCCCTCTCCCCCCTCCCATCGTCTTATAGATCTTTCCGTCTCACAGAAATCTTTCCGTCAAATAAGCCTGTGTAAATATAAAGCAAAGATACCAAAATTGACATAAATCTCCTAAATCTTTATTTCTCAGCAATCAAATGTTGTACTTTATCAAAGACGATATAACTTTACTCATTGAAAACTCGTCGTTTGTATATTAGATGTTTGTTTAGATACGGAGTCGGTTTGTATCGAAAGTTCTTGAAGTTTAAAAGCTTTCTTCCTATAACTTTCTGTGATAGATTACAAAGTAGCGGTAATATGGAAATGGACTTTTTAATAATACATTATAGATATTATTTTACATGAATGAAAATTTCTAAATCGATTTCTAAATTCTATTTTCGTTTCTAACTTTCTTAGTACGATTCTTATCATATTTTATACAGTTTTCAATAAATATATCAGTTCAGAGAATCGATTTCTCATTAATTTTTATTTTCATTCGTTTTTTGAATGATTCGAAAATATTCGTGGATAAAAATTTTCACGCTAGACGAGAGCGCAAAAATAAAATGATCAGTTTTCGCCCAGAATAACCGTCGCCTTAATGGATCTTCCTTTTCTTCGCGTGAAACTTGGCGGTAGCGCGCGAATTGCATTCGAATTCGTAATTTTATCAACTGATACGATGACACTCGCGATCCGCAGTATGACGAGATGCAAAATGTTTAAGACGAGCCTTAAAGAGCTACAAAGAGTCTCAGTTTACTGCGCGTCGTAAGTCTTGCCGCTTTATCGTCCGCGTGCGCGCGTAAATTTGCGATAACACGGTGCATAACTCTGTCGCGTCCTGTCAACCAACAAAAGGCGCATTTATGGCGGTTCCGCGGATAGGAGCTGCCATGCGAACGTGTGTGAACGTAAACGCGGATGTCTAGAGATATTTCATTGCGGCATCTCCCCCTCCTTCGTCATAAAATTCATTTATACGATTCCTCTTCCTTTGCCTCATAATCCGTCTGACCGATTGATTCTCATTAGCTCTTGATTTTATTACTGTCGGTGAAAACTAGTCTCATGTAGCAACAATCGGTCTCTTCTTCCGCTGGCAACCATATCGATCATGTGGTTCTCAGATCTCACACGAAATATTGACTTCATCTCTTTCTCTCTCTTTCGTTATCGCGCGTTACATTTTTTTTTTAGTAGAACGCATTAATTGGATTACACAAAACTTGTTTATCTTTCGCGTGAAAAATATTTTTACTGTGTTATAAACTTGCGATAAATACTGAAAGTTCACAGGAAATTAAATACTAAAAGTTGTAAAAGCGCATATTCAATTTTTCGATTATAAATTTAATATAACTATAAAAATAAACTTAAAATTTGCTTCGTGATAAAAAGTGAATTAAAATGTAGAATTTATCTATCTCGATGTAAAAGAAAAAAATTTTTTGACCTTTACTTTCCTCTTTTAAAAGAGATAATTTTTGTTTTGTAAAATATATTACTTTTAGAAGATTTGATATATTTTAACGAGAATTAAGAATTTCCAGATCTCTAGGTAACGAAAAACAGAGATATATTTCAAAGAAAATACTAGCAAGTTTAGAATTAAGACGACGAGACTTATGTAAGGACATAAGTATAGCTGTGCTTGACAGAAAGGATGACTCTTCTCGCAAGAACTTAACTAAGGATTATCTTTATCCTCGGGATAAAGCGTATTTGACAAAACTTCCCTTGCTTCCTCTGAGATGTAAATAGAGTTGCATCGATAAATCAATTAGTTGTAATTAATTTACGAATCGTACGAAAAAGAAAGAGGGAACGACGCGTTATTGTCTTGGTATCTGCCGTTCTCTCGCGGCGGCTTCTTTTATTAAATTAAATATACTCCTAACGAAATCGGTATCAATCGCGCCCATTACGCCGGAAACTCCTCGACGCAAAGTAACTTCCACGAGATTACTTCGTCTACTTTGTCGTCGTCGTCGTCGTCGTCTATCGGAAACTGCCGAGAGATTTTCTCCCACGTCGGAGAACGTGACCCGATCTCCTCTTTGAATTTTTTTCCTCCTCCTCCTCGCCGGATGGAAGAAAGAGTCTCTTCTCCATCGCGAGAGAAGAGAAGTCCCCTAGTTACGCGAGAATACTCCCGAGACTTTAATGAATTCCGATGGGAGGACCAAACGGCGGGGGGGAAAAGGTCGAGTTAGCAGTAGAGAAGGGGGTAAGTAAGAAGAAGGATAAAAATGGTAATTACGATATAAAGGGGTCCCTGGGATAAGAATACCCGAGGTAAGAACGAATGATATAAGAAGCAAGAGAGAGATAGAACGAAGTTGAGAGAGGAAGGAAACGACAGGTTGAACAAGGGGACAAGGGATGGAAATAAGAGAGATGGCTCTAGAACCGCAAAGTTATGAGCTATTCGTAGACATCTAGAAAGAGGTCGAGCAAAAGAAATGCTAGAGAAAAAGTTAAGAATAGACGAGAGTAAAGAAAACGTGCGAGAGAAAGAGAGAGAGAGGAGAAAGAGCGAAAAGGACGTCGCGCGTCATAAAGTTTAAAACTCTCTCGTCCGCCGGTAATTTGATAGTTTATTATTAAAGATCACCCACATATATATTAGAGCCGCGTAGTAAATTTTCATCTTTCACGTATCCACCTTTCGGAATCGTTCTCGATCACGTCCACGGCTGTGACTTCGTCCAGAACGTTAAATTTTCTGTTACCGTTCTTCGATTGCTACAAGCGCGACGTCGACTCGCTGAATATTAACTCATGTGAACACCCGGCGCGAAAACAATACCCGGTATATTCTACGCGACGTTAATATCGATGCGATTCCGAACGAAACTCTCGTGTCCAGAATACAAAAAGTATACGATACGGAGTAAAAACGTTGCAAAGTATTACCGAAGTACTACATAACAGATGCACTTTAATTATATTAATTAAATTATGCTAGATTTTTGACAAATGATTAATAAAATTATCAAAGAGAGAAAGAAACGAGAGAAATTAATTTGTTTCATTTTTTACAAAAATATTATAAAACAAATAGCAAATAAATAAAAAATTATTAATTTCTCTAATAATTATATCAAAGTGAAATTATAACTATATCAATGATTACCTTCATTGTTTTCAAACACGAAAAATTAAATTCTCCATGGAATTAAATTCTCCATGGCATTGTATGCAAATAGAAAGACAATTCACTTCCGAGTGCTATTTGAAGGGGCAGAAATCTCCTCCAGGTATTAAATAACGCTAACTTTCCAAGATCGAATTCCGACTACTTTCCTCCTAAATCCGTGTCTAAAAGGAACAAGGACCCAAAGAGACGGGAGGACGGATCTACCTACCCTTTAAGGCTATTACCGGAGATCATCCCCGGTTATCAGGAGTACAGGCCGGGGAATACCTGTCGAGTAGCAGGATAAACAAGGTGGGTTGCGCTCGAAAGTTAATCTAATCCCACGTAATAAGGCTGTAAACGAAGAGACGACGGAGGGAGGGAGAGGGAAGGGGGTGAAGGGAGAGTCAAGTGGCTCTGAAAGGGGACGGTATGAGACGCGACGAAACGAAAACGAGAAGAAGCGAAACGGGATGAAAAGGGGGCGAGCGAGTAAAAGACGTCGTTGGAAGGCAGATACGCGTCGGGGTGAAGAATGATTAAGATGCATCGGTTTATAATGATACGGCGACGCCGCAAGAACGGGCCGCGCGCGACGCGGAACTTAATTACCGCTTAATGAAACTCCCGGGCGAAATGAAATCCTTATCGGTTCTCACGATGTGCCTGGCAAGAACGTCCGCATCGCGGAATAGGCTCTCTGCGCGTCGTAAATGAAGATCCAAATAGAAGATGCTTTGACGGAATATACAAAGATGTTTCGGACTGTATTGTTTGAGCCAATTAAAAAAATTGTCATATGAAGCGAAATATTGCGATTTCAAATTTTCTAGATTTTGTTTCTAGATTATATAATTAAGTCCGCTTTAGACAATCTACAATTAATTACTTTTTTAAAAGTAATTAAATATTTTCTCTTGCATCATTCCATTCATCTTATTATTTGTATGGAAATATTAATATTAAAATAAATTACAAAATATATAATAAAAATTATTCAGAGCTACAGCTTGATCTAGTTACATGAAACTATATATATATATATATATATATATATAATGTCAGTAAGTAAAAATAACAAACCAACCAACTTTCTTTCTTTCACTTTTTCTTTACAACGTAGATGGAGTATTGAATCCGCTTTTATTAAAATTATTAAAAAGCAGCTAAAGTTAAAATTGAATTTCATATTAAATAATTTGCGAGACAAAATAGTTTTGCAACTTCGAGATAAGAAAAATAATTTATACCAATACTATAACCGTATAAAATAATTCAATGATGATCCGACTCTAATCTGCATTGCGTCGAATGCAACGCACATTGCATACTGATAAATAAAACTTCGAACTAAACCGTCTCAGACATCGCAATGAATATCATTGTACATGGCAGCGCTTTACACACAAAGCAGCTGGTTGCGAATTATTCCAAGTGCTGCAACGAGTAATCGTCTACTTATGCCGGAAGGCGGATTAGCGTCTCGGACGTGTTTATCGTAGGATTATCGACTTTATTGCTCGCCTCTTTGTAGAGGTGAGTGCATCGGGAGAGTGGATTCTTCTCCTCTTTGGTAGAAAATGCCCTTTCTCGGTTTTCCGGTGGGCCACGTCTCTCGCCCGTTCTATCAGTACGATCCTCTTTCTCCTTTTCCCTCCTCTCTGCCTTCCAGAAAAGATCATTCCTGTATTTTGTCTACATCCTTTTATTCCTATTTCCAATCGAAGAGAGAAAACACTAGAAAGCAGCGGCATTGCCACAACTTTCCTTGAAGGGAGAGAGAAAAACTTCTACTTCTCGTTCTACTCTACAAATATCCGCGCGCATTATATTTTATTCCAGCAAATATGTGACCGAATAAACGCGAGTGAAAGGAACATGCAGCCACATTTGCACGAAGGGCGAATAAAAGATATTATAAAAATATTTCGTATCTATCGTATGTTATATAATATAATATTATGCTAAGTTGTATTGGCAACATGTATCGATGTCGAAATCGTATCTTATTGTTAGCTTAAAACCATTTTTCAAAAATCTCATGGGGACATTGAAAGCAGATGTCTTGACATTATTATTCCACGAAAAAAAAATAATCACAATTTTATATGTTGTCATCTTTGATAAATGATTACAAAAATATTTGTAAATTTATGTTTTTTGATTCTCTAAATTACTATTTAAATTATATATCAGTTTTTATTGCCCTTTTATTTCCTTTCTAAAATCTTCTCTTTGTTTTTATAATTTTGACGATACAATTTTTCTGTCTTTCATCCTCAGAAATAAATAAATAAAATTAAATATAATAGCTTATGCCTTATTACAATTATAAAAATATGATAAATCTTGGTAAACACGATAAATCTTTTAAGTAATTTAATATTTAATGATATATAAAGTAAATTAAAATTACTGTGATGCAGACACATAGTGAAGAAATTTTCGCTTTAAAATGGACTATAATACTAAAATTACTTTCAGCTTTCGTCGTCGGGTATGCGTGTGTTTGAATGTGAGATACACCGCGATTCACGAGACCATCGCGTAATATTTAAGGACATAATCGGATCAACACAGCCATTAACGCGCGATCGCGGGCGCATTGTCATGGAATTTGTTTCTACAACGAGAACGCAATCGTCTACGAATCCCAGGTAGCTCACGGCATTAGCGTGGCAACCGCAATTGGGGACGGGATATTGGAGCAGAAGTAAACTATTGTTCGCATTATTCAATTGCGAAACGAAAAGCAACAGGGCAGACGAACGAGTAAAGAGCAGGCCGATCTCGGAGAGATGGGGGAGAAATGCAGCCTCCAACACAAAGAGAGGAAACTCTAAATCTCTTGAGGGAATCCCCGACTGCACTAATTATATAACAACACGGGGGTGGAAAGGTCGACAACGAGCGCAGATAAAGCTTTTCTCGTGGCCGTGGCGCGTAATATGTACCGAACGGCGAAAGGATCACAGCCGACGTACAATATGATTGATTTGCCCTCGATGAGAATACAACGAGAATATAAGTGCCATATTTATTTTTTAAATTTTTAGTCATATTTGCATTTAAAAAATAAAATTGTTGGATCGCTGAATATGAAATGTCGATTTCATATCAACAATTCTTACATCATTTTCAAGAAAATAATATATATGTAATTGCAAAAAAAATTTAATAATTCTGCAAGTTTTTCAAAATAAGAAGACATTTCCTTGTAATTTTATTTCGCTTAAATAAATAAATTATACTTAAAAAAAAAAAATAAAAATATAATTATATAAAAAGCTTAATCATCATAAATATAATATTAATTTTATATCTTGTTGCGTATACATGTTAAAAATTTTATATTCCACATATGACACACACACATAAATCTTTTCCTAAAAAATTTATACTCTATTGTTTTTATAATAATTTGGCCTTAAAATCATATTTTATGAATATTTTCTTTATTTCTACACAAGTTTACTATAATTTAAATACTTCGTACATATCGAAAAATGTTTTTATAAAATTATACTACATTTACTTTATAAAAGCGTTCTATAAAACTGAAACTTTGGGCATTCGACATTTCGTATGCAACGGCCTAATAATTCTATGCCATTCCAATGGTAATCTTATGGTAATTTTATAATATTCCCAGTAGCATTCATTCTCTCTAGATCGAATAATAATCGCGCCTGGTACTCATAATACAAAAGTCTAATGACCTCGTTATAGTTATATTTTCGCATATATCGTGGATACTCTGTACGCCATAGTCGTTAAATCAGATTGACTAGCAAATCGATGACAACGGCGGAGGGAATACATCGGTGTTAATTAAGTGGACACTTGTTGATTGGCGTGGCACGAAATCCAATAACGGTCTTCGAAAGGCTGGGCATTCGAGAGAATCCCGCCTGAAAACGACGAAATTTACGTTGCGCGTTCAAATTAACCGTCTCTCTCTCTCTCTCTTTCTCGATAGACCCTCTGAATCTTTGATAAAAATAGGAGAAGAGAAATGCGCGGAGATATCGGATCTTTCTTTATTTCTACACAAGTTTACTATAATTTAAATACTTCGTACATATCGAAAAATGTTTTTATAAAATTATACTACATTTACTTTATAAAAGCGTTCTATAAAACTGAAACTTTGGGCATTCGACATTTCGTATGCAACGGCCTAATAATTCTATGCCATTCCAATGGTAATCTTATGGTAATTTTATAATATTCCCAGTAGCATTCATTCTCTCTAGATCGAATAATAATCGCGCCTGGTACTCATAATACAAAAGTCTAATGACCTCGTTATAGTTATATTTTCGCATATATCGTGGATACTCTGTACGCCATAGTCGTTAAATCAGATTGACTAGCAAATCGATGACAACGGCGGAGGGAATACATCGGTGTTAATTAAGTGGACACTTGTTGATTGGCGTGGCACGAAATCCAATAACGGTCTTCGAAAGGCTGGGCATTCGAGAGAATCCCGCCTGAAAACGACGAAATTTACGTTGCGCGTTCAAATTAACCGTCTCTCTCTCTCTCTCTCTCTCTCTCTCTCTCTCTCTTTCTCAATAGACTCTCTGAATCTTTGATAAAAATAGGAGAAGAGAAATGCGCGGAGATATCGGATCTTTCTTTCGGCGTATCCAGGATATAATCTAATATAGAGGCGGAACACACATTAATTCGATTCTATCGTCAAATATCAAACGGGAGACGAACACACACAATGACATTTAAGTGTTACATTGTACTAGTCCCGAGTAATCTCAACAATCCGCTGTAAAGCACAGCGATTGGATTTAATGAAGATGATTGAACGCGACCGATCTGCATTCGAGAATGGCGATCTCACGGCCATGGAAAGCCAGAGCCCGCATCCGGCGAATGAATAATGCCAATGACGGCTCGACTCGTGGAATTTTAGGCATTCTAATCGGGAAATTCCCGATATACTTTGGCAGCGAGCGAGCGGAATGCAGAGATATATCGATCCGGCACTACTAATCGGATGTCGGGGGAGGAGGAGAGGGAAGAGGGGAGGGGGAGGCATCATGCATTGAGGATGCGCGCGTGATTCGACACGTTGCATAAAAGAGAAGCAACTGCGCTTTTCCCGATGATTACGGAAAAGCGCAGCCGTATATATATAAATCGCCGAGCGATGAAAATAAATCTCGGTTCTCTCAAATTGCCCGACTCGATGAATAAAAGTTCTCCCGTTTCTTCGTCGGAAATATTATCCGATATACCGAGAAATCATTATACAATTCTCGTATAAAGAAAACATCGAATATCGATGTGAAATCTCATACATTGTTAAACGTCGAATCTATAACATGAGCCAATTTCTTTCTCAGCTGCAAAATTTTCATATAAAATGAGAGAAATTTTTCAGATAATTGAATATAAATTTATCTCTTGCAATTAATATATATAAACATATATAATAATAAATGTATGCAACATTAGATATATATATATATATATATATATACCGGCATATATTATAAATATAAGATATTATACAT
>NW_021851472.1:963483-965524 GCF_003651465.1 Formica exsecta | reverse complement strand
TGTATGCAACATTAGATATATATATATGTATAAAATAATTTATATTTCATTTATGTATAATAATTTATATTTAATTTATATTTAATTTATATTTCATTTATTTGATGCAACTATATAATCTAATAATCTTAATTATTTCTGTTATATATTACGTCCTAAATTATGCATCTTTACGAAAATATTTAAACAAGGATAACAGAAAGATCATTCGAAAGAATTACGTCTATGCATTTCAAAGCCAGTCCGGTAAAACAAAGCGTCTCGTCTCAAGTAACGGATCTCTAGGTTCGTTAGCTCAAATGCGAGATGTCCCGCGGTAGGTACTGTGAGCCAATCCGACATTTTCCGAGCAAATTAGCACTTACCGTGTGTAGCAACGGCTAACGAGTAGACGGAATCTCTGTCACACTCTGCCCACGGTCTTCCGGACAAAGCCCAAGAGGGCTGCTTATCCCTATACATTATGAAAAATGCAACACATACACCTGTCTGACGCCGGCCGATGCTAGCATATTAATCGAGGTGATTAACCCGCGAATTAAATATCGATCATGTAATCGCTCATAGGCCGCCATGATATTTAGAATGGCAATTTATAGTAATGATATATTATTAAGTTGTCAATTTATCGCTCATATTGTGCAATTTTTAAGATCGATTGGTTTCTCAAATATTACACTCAAAAAAATGTCTTGCTGATATAGGTAGATTTCTAGGTGTCACAACAAAAATTTATCGCTATTTTTTGTATCTGTTAGAATATTGTCTGTTACATATAGAATTTATAGCAGCAACATTCTAATAATATCTTCTAGAAAATTTAGGTCCCATTGCCAAATGTTAATCACTGCATTGGATAAATATGAGTTTCGATACTACAGAACGATCTTTGTGAGAAATATAACTGCCAATTATAACTGCAGCATCGAAAAATTGAGAAAAATTGTTTAAAAGAGCTAGATAGATTGGGCGCGTTATACAAATATGTTAAACGTGAGGATTATATATTCATTTGTTTCTTGCCGCTAATTTTTTCTGTCTACCACAGCCAAACTTTATAACAAGTATGATTGACCTTAACATGGATAGACGCCACAGAAAAACATTCTTTCTAAATTTCACAAACAGTTCAGATATAAATTCTGTCTCTGTCACTTAGATTGATTAAATGCGAAACATATGCGATATCACAGTATTTGCTAATCATTTATGTACCTCAGTTAATTTTGCGCACCCAGAAAATTTTTGCTGTAGTTGCAAAACCACTTTTTTGAGTGATATATTATTCAATGAGTTGTATAAATTTGACTATTTAATCACGTATTAATTACTGCATTTCATGAAACAACGCTTACAGCTATTGCAGATAAAAGAACGGTCGCATTATCTTAACAACGTCGTAAACACGTCGTTTCAGAAAGCACGCGGTATAAACGAGTATATGTAGTGCAGAATGTGAGAGACCGAGAGAGAGAGAGAGAGAGAGAGAGAGAGAGAGAGGATGCAGTAACAGATGCGGGAAATCGTCGCTACACGTGGCAAGACGAAAAACAATTAGAGGAAATTGCGAATATAAATATCCGAACGCGCAACCAAGCCGCAACCGAGCCATTGCAGATCGTTCTGCCATGGCGTAATTACACATGTGCGTTATTGAGCTATTCTCTTTTTTCCCGCGAACGCAATAATCACGCGAATAAACAGACCGGGGCCGTTATTACCAGCGCGCGACCACTATAACGTCATCGGTGCGTCAAAGCGGAATAATAATTAGAGATATTCGAAGCGAGTGATCGCGTATATTCCTTTTTTTTTTTTTTCAAAAATATAGATGAATTTTAAAATCGTCGAGATGAAACTGCCTCGATCTCACGCGTCATTGGCGAACAAATCAACACGCACGTTCGATCGACGCGTATTCAAACCGAAATCGCAATCGAGAAGATGAAATTCCTCGAATAAGACCGGAAATATCACCATGAAGATCATAACTCTCTGTTTCTCTTTTTCTTCCTTTCATTTCTCTCTCTCTCTCTCTCTC
>NW_021851472.1:910390-963374 GCF_003651465.1 Formica exsecta | reverse complement strand
GGTTCCGAGGCCCGTCATTTCCGGCGGGTTAACTAGGATAACGATGTGTAATCACGGCTGTCGAGACCACGGGTACCCCCGATTATAAACACAGCGATGCTCGCGGGACGTATAAATAACGCAAATAACACCCTATGGTCTCGGCTACCCTCCCCCCTTTTCCCTTCTTCTTCCCCTAGAAAACTCGCTCCCTCTTTCGCACATACAGCCAAGATATTCTGGTCCGATAAGCCCGCATATTCGAGCTACCTCTCTTCGACTATTTCAAATACTTGAACGGAATAATCGGCGAATAAGCGATAAGTTTACGCCAACTATTTCGATAAACGCTCCCCGTTCGATAAACGATCGAGTTAACATATAAGTTACGACAAATTATCATTAAACGAGAGATACCAGTTTCGTCATAAATGAGCAATGCAATTGTATTCGTAACAGTTCGAAATGGCACGATTTCTGCCGCACTGGGACCATTTGATTAAAAGTCGCAAGCAAAAATCGTTGCAGTCGAGCGTTTTATTATTACTATCGCTGTTAATATTGTTATTATCATTATCAGGTGAAATAATGCAGGTAGATCGTGAGACCGAGAGCAGTAATTTCCTAATATAAAATTAATAGACGTCATAAAATCGTTCGAAATAATGATCTATTCATTTCACGGACTCAGAGAATTATTTAAAAATACCAAGCAATGAATTTATCATTGAGAGAGAGAGGAAATCATTATATAATATAAATTGCAGAATTTTATTTGTCTAATAATATCGACAAGCAATATTATGATATTAAAATCTCGTAGTTTTTATTTTCCATGTCTTTTTTTTTAATTTTTCATCTCTTTTAAAAGTAAAAAAATTCGAATATCTCTACTCATATTTTTCGAAATATTTTATTTCCTACATGCAAATTATTATCCTGACCTTTCGTCAGGAATTAAATGTAATTGGCAGAGAAATCCAAAAGAGGACACGATTAAGGATGGTTCCACGAGCATATCGGCGAACTCTCTAATTTATAAGAGCAACGTGCGATTGGGATAATAAATTGCACGATGGGCGCGACCGCGTAAATATTAGTCGGACAATCCGCATCGCGCTCGCGGTAATTTACATTTTCCAGTAATCACGATCCTGGTATAGTATGGATATGATTTTCAACGGTATTAGCATACATCTGGTACACCTGCCGATATTAATTGACATGTCGCGTCCCTCGCAAAGAAAAGCACTGGTTGCATTAATATTACCCGATAATACATTATCAATATTATAATAAAAGCGGTTCTGTGAGCTAAATCATTTAATATGAGCCTATAATCCTATCTCTGAAAAAGAGCCATCAGATACAATCGCGCGATAGATATTTTAGAACAATTTTGATATTAACAAAGATAAAGTACAAAATTCAAAATTTAAAATTTAAATTTCAAAAACAAACTATGAGATGAAAAAAAAATAATATATGTAAAAGAGAAAAAGAACATTTTATATGAAAGCAGATTTACATAATTACGGAAATTGTTCAACCAGATCGTGATTCATACACATAATATACAAGGTGTTTTCATCTTTTTTTTTTTTTTTTTTTTTTGACGTTTGTGTTTGACATTAGATTAAAATGTTACCATTACAACTGATTCTTAAAACCGACTGCAACATAAAAGTTTATTATTATTTATATCTGGAGTTTCCGAGATTTTAATCTGGCGAGAAATATATTCTTAAAATTAAATCGTTACAAGTTCAAGTTTGTTATTGAGAGAAAATCCGATTCATTCCGAATCAAAGCATAATTTTTTCACAATCCACACGCTTTTAATTACAACTCGCGAGTGCCCGTAGAACGCGCAGAAGTGGTTTCACTTTGTTTAACGATGCGGAACGCACCATACGCACAACCAGCATGCGTCGCATCGTGTTGTCTCGCTACACCGTTTTCATGTTCGCCTGGTGAAAAAATAAAGTTCGTTTTGTATGATCCTTTTTTTTCTCCGGTCCGGTCCCGCAAAATTGATGCTTAATTGTCCGCGCGCTACGACGAGTTGAGCGGCGGGCGATTAATAATTTGTCGCGTCGGTTTTTACACGTCGGATCCATCGCACGTTCAAAGGGTTACGCAACCCTAGACGGACACGTGTCGGCGAGTGGAACAGGGTTTCATGAAGACGGACGAGGTGTTCGGATCGAAGTACGCGGCCCTATAAAGGCGTGTTCGAGAAGCAAAGGGAAGGGGAACACGAGGGGGCGACTAGAGCGAGAGAAAATCTGGCGAAAAATCGAAGATCTATCAGAATACGATCTACGAATTTCTGAACTTATAATCTCATCTTTGAAGTCGATAATTTCTTTTTTTTCTGTTCTTTATAATAATATTTATACATGAACCGTATCTTTAATATTATAAACTCTTCTCCTCTTATCGCTCTATGGGATTGAATTTCACAAAGGCGTCGGATTTATAAATGAATGTGAACTTTATAAATGTACAAAATGCACGCGATCGATTACGAAATTTGGAGAAATACTTTTGTCGTGTCCCGCTTATCCCGCTCGTGTCGGATTCCAATATATATGTATATTTTGATATTTGAAAAATCTCACTTATTGTTTGGACAAAAAGTCAACGGTAACGAAAATCAAAGTTGGCAGCATTATTTACTGTAGGGAATGCCTCAATATTGCAACTTTTTTTTTTTTTTTTTTTTTTTTTTTTTTTTAACTGCAACAAGTTCTTTAATTACCTTGATGGCAGATTTTAATCAGCAAAAATGTCAATCAAGAGTCATCTATATCTGTGATTAATCTTTAAATTAACTAAATTTATCTTTCTTTCCTAAGACTTAATTTATCGAAAAATTCTTATATATATTAATAATTAATTGTTAATTACTCGACTTTGAATTCTCCAATGTTTTCATTCAGAAAAAGCTGATCTCAATTAAAGCAAATATGAGAAAAACATCGAGGGATTTTGAACTACTCCGTAAATGCGCATACATGTGTGTGTGTGTGTGTGTGTGTGTACATATTATATATTCGCGTTCAACAACTTTATGAGAGCGTTGCATTTTTTAAACATGATGTTTCTCGGCGCGAAGGCTTCTTGTGGAAATGACGATGGAAAATAAGTAAAATTGAAGTAAAAGAAGATTATAAAAGAGCGTAAAGGAAGAGAGAAATGCCTCGCGCGGAAGATTGAGAACAATTGTAGAAAATATTTTCATGTTGTAACTCCCCGGAGAAACTGCGATCTAAATCTCGCGAAAAACATAAACGTTAATGGATAATTTCACTTCGGACGTTTTATCGAAACCTAATATTAATTCCGCGGCATGCGCGCGCTTTGCATGCCAAACAATTATGGTGGCAGTACAAAGGTGCGCAATATGTAAATTAATGCACGCAGCCGTGAAGACAACAAACTAGCACGAAAGCATGAATTTATGGGCCGTAGTTGGAATGTTGTCGCGAGAGACGGAAAAATACAGCCACTGCACGATAAACAGCGGAAGGGCGTAACTTTTCTTTACTGCGTCTCTAGATTTCCCCACCGAATGCTCTTCCCGTTTTCTTAGTCGCCGCGTTTATATTCCAACCTGTCTCTCGGGAGAAGTGCGCTGTGCGAAAACGATAATTAATTTTGCAGAAAGTAATTAACGATGTTTTATGCATCACCCAAGCCAGCGCATATTTTTGCCGGCGCGTCCGCGTTTATTTTTCTTCAACCGCCACACGCATATTATAGCTTTTTAGCTTCGTTTCCGCATATATAACGCCGCCATATAGGTCGTTCTATAACGCAATATCCACGCCGCAACATGAATTTTCCCCGACGGTTGAAAGCCGCGAAATTCATTCAAACTCGATTCGCGTATCAAATTCGAAATAATGATGTTCACATTGATGCACTCAAACTACTTTCCCCAAGATCAATACAATGAGCGCCCGAATCGATTCCGATGTTAAAATAAACCGCAAATAGCAGGCGCCAAATCCCGGACGCGATTTATTTTTCAAGATTGCAAAAACTCACCGTGAAGGGGAAAACGCAAGCTCAAGACGAGTCGTCGTTTATGTCTCTTACCTGAAACAGACAAAAGGAAGAGTTTTTTAAAAGAAGAGCTCGGTGTACATTCAACACACACACACACACACACACACACACACATATATATATACACACACATTTTAAGGAACATATCGGTTTCACTACGCGAATTTCCGCACGAGTTTCCGGAACGAGTCGCGCGCCCGAAAAGTTGTCTACCAGCGACGAGTTTAATCGTATTTCCATTAAATTGTTCTTTTTTCATTGTGCAGAGACTCTCTCTGCCCCTCCTCTCCACCTCCATCAACCGGGAAAAGTTCGTCCGGCCTTAATCGTCGCCAAAACTCGTTGCGACAACTGCTGACGCTTAAACCCGTTGTCCCAAATTGCTGCGCGCAATTTCTTCTTTCTCGCTTCTTATAATCCGATAGCCACTGGAATGTCTCTAAACGTTGCCGGGAAAGCATCTCGCGAAATTACTCGCACGAGTGGCGCACCTCTGCGCTCGGCGAGAGAGGAAGAGAAAGATATTCAAAACTATTTTAATTGCATTGTGAAAGAGTAAATTTATTCGATTCGCACGCATTCGAGAGGAACAGATGACCTCCTCGACTCGATCTCTTACACACTTTGCTTGAATCAGAGTTCGCGCTCTCATAAATATTTGCATCGACGATAAGAGCTTGCGATTCGATTGGAATATTCGATGCCGCCGCGAACTCGATATTTCACGAGTATTTATCTTTTTCTCGCTTTTTTAATCAGGACACAACTGTTCCGTTATGGTAAAGCCCTCGTAAATCCCGGCGCCCATCGACATGGGAGATTAACGCGGGAAAGTGACTTTTTTTTTTTTTTTTTTTTTGTATTCGCTCTCCGAACACACGGATGCTTACAATTTACAATGCATTGCGCACAATGCGCATATTGTTTTAAGTGATATACAGCCAGCCAATTCACAAACTGTCAACGCCGTGATCCTCAAAATGGTACACATTTTCCAAGCAATAACATTATATCCGTCATCGCGAATCGTCGAAAAAATCTTAGCCGTACTGTAAAATCGAAAGCGGGGGTGGTTGTTGCGACCGTACTAACGATCTAACGCGCGCGTACGTGAAATTACAATCAGCATACAAAATTGAATCAACGCCTGAACAATCAAGCGCGATGTTTTCAATTCGTAAACGAGAAAATGTGTTTTGCTCATGGAACGCTTCGCTCTCTCTCTCTCTCTCTCTTTCTCTCCTCCCTCTCTCTCTCTCTCTCTTTTAATGCAATCGCCTCGTTAAATATTCTTGTTACTACCATCGTGCACTGTGTGATATAAAGTTTCTCTGGATCAGTTACGCTCTATGCTAGACAGTGACAAATCAACAAATCTCTTGAGTTTAAATATTAATTACGCGTTATATAAATTACGTTTGTTTTAATATGTACAAGAATGCACAAGTTTTGCTTTCGTGTTAGATTTAAGTTTAATTAAAATTAATAATACAATATTTTAAAAGACAATTACGACAATATAATACTTCAAAAGATAATTACAATATATTTTAGATTTCTATAAATTTCAAAATAAACGGTTTGCGTAATATTCCGCAGGATTGACTCAATGTGTTTGTAATTTACGTCAAGTCCTTTAAAGCCAAAGCTTGAAACGACGAATCGAACAACTCGGTGGAACAAATCGCTTTTCGCGCAACGCAAGAATGATAAAAGAGCCACCGCGGTTCCGGGACAAGAAAGGAAATATACGCTGGTTTTAATGGCAACGAGGTAAAAGGAGATTCAGAAAGAGCCGTAAAGGGTGGAAAAATCCTATCAGAGAAAACTCCGCTCTCCCCCGTGTGCGGTCTCGTATTTGCCCTTTTTTCTTACTAATGAAACCATTAAACACGTCGTCTTAGTGTGCCTCGGCTCTCGGACCGATCTCATTTTCGTTTGGTCGGCCTGCAGAATTCGCGTTCCACGAACCGCCCCTGTCTCTAATTCATTCCCTTTATCTTTTCTTTTCATCCCTGTGTTCCACCGCGTTTGCGTCTCGCGAAAGGAATAAAGACGAATTGCTCGCGAAAGTTCGTCGATTCGAATTCTTCGCAAACCGAAAAAAAAAGATTAGTCTGGAATTAATTAAGAGCCCCACTTGCGAAATTAACGCGATATATATATATTTCAGTCATTTTGCGATCAATTATCTCTGTTAACATTTGCGTTAATGGCTCGTTTATTTACCGCTTTATCAGCGTTATCTAACATTTATTTTATCATTCAACCACAAATGCATTTTATCATTAATTCGCACGGATTACAACTGTAATAAAATGTATTGATGTAATCGTAATATAAAAGACTAGCCAGATACTCTGAATTTTTTTATATTCATTAATTTCATATATTTCGTAAATAGCATCAATAATACAAAATCGACGCTTGAATATTCGCACCAATATTTCAGGAAATTTCGCAATGAAAGCGCATGTGGATGAAACACCCGACCTTATTCGAAAATAAAATGTCGTTCCTATAGAAGACATCGGCTACAGCAAAGTATACAATATATACGCGAAAAAATCCGGTGGAAATGAATGGGAACTGCCGAGTAGAGTCTCTCGCTAAGGACTGGCACGAATAAGGCATAAGCCCTTTCTCGTGTCGCCGCGTGCAAAGTGAAAAAAGAACGTGAGCAAAGTACCGTTTGCTACACACACACACGCATATATATGTACATATATATATATATGTACTTACATGAACGACGTCACAAGAGCAAGTGAGTGAAACGAGGGAGCGTCGACAGGGCGAGAGGACATAAAGGTGTTGAAAGGGGAAATATTTTCCACGTCGATTTTCCCGCTCTACCTGGAGCAATAGTACCATATGATAGCAGAGATCACCCGGCGGATGCACTCGACAGAGAAGATCGTTCTCATGGCGATCACGCGCACCTTTCTGTGTTTCGTGGGCGCCGGCATACGCGACCGGCATCACGTACCGATGGAGAAAAAAAAAAAAAAAAAAAGTTTGGCCGCCCGACGCGAAAATATTCCGAGGTAAATGCGCCGTATAAAAGTCTGTCGTATCCGGCAATAAATATTTTTGGAGATAAAATCCATCTCCGGCGAGATATATAGAGCAACTACTTCTCGCTAGGAAAATTTTAGAAATGTACGCTCTTTTAAAGAGTACGCGTCGTAAGATAATCCAAGGAAAGAATCGTGAAATGTATATGTATAGAAATATATGGTACTTATAAAAATAGACAAAACTTTTAAAGTAATACAGATTTATTCAGATCAATTCTGACAGGCGAATCATCCAAGATAGAAGAATTTTATCGATAAACAACATACACACCTTCACGTACGAATGCTGACTAAATAATAATAGTCTTTGCGTCTCTCTGCGCATCGGTCCTTGACTTATTCCCCTTCTCCATACCTTACTAGCATATCGTCAAATTTGTAAATAAAAACGCGTCACTATGTTTTATTTACATGCTTGTATCCAAGCGTTATTGAAAAAATTTGTATCGCCTATGTGTCTATGTGTGAATATCTCAATAAAATAATAATTTATAATTCACTATCACTTCAATATTTCTATTTAAGGTATAATTTATAATATAAAATCTACGGATGTTTTATATTATCTCGATATTTATCTCAATTTTCTGCAAATAAAGCTTTTTATCTCCATCTCTCACATCAAGTTTAAAATTTTCATTTTATTGCGTCTTCTAGTTGTCAAAATTGATTTTGACGGATCTATTTTAACTTTCTAAAGTTTTTTTATTTTCCTGTATCGTGTTTCTGAATTTTTCTAGTTTTTTAAATCACGTCTCATATACATAAAATAGAGATCATATATTATGCTACAACTTCTCGCACAATGAAAATTTTCCAAAAACAATTCGTGACACCTAACAATAAACTACGATATTTATCACCGCCGCAAGGAATCTGGAAGCTTCAAAAACTCCGAATCCTTAAATCCGTGAAAGTTATAGCTATAGAACCTACGTTGCAAATTTTCTAACACACAAAAGCACAGCAAGTTTTATAAAATATTATATTATAAAGTAACATCCATGCAAACTTCGTGCGTAACTTTCATTTAATTGTTTCAATTAAAACAATAGCGCCTTAATTAACGACCACGAATTAAGTTTTCGTGTTAATTAATACCTATAACTCAAGTTTTCTTCGCAACAAGATATTATGTGTATCGAAACACGATTCACTTGCCTAAGTTAAGAGAAAGGGATTATCACAATATCCATTTGATAGACGCTAGACGTTCGCTGTTTGTGATAAGCAGTCGCCGATGAGGCGGATACCATTTTGGTGATGCATAGGGCTTAACGCACGCAGCCAGATGGATAGACAGTGGATCTACGGATCTGCCGAGCTGTGCTAATCAGGGCTTTATTGGCTATAGCCAATTAACGGCTGCAATTGGCACGCGAACAAAGCCGGGCGCGCGTTCCAATAGATCGACCGGGGGCTTTCTGCAACGCGCGTGTGGCCTAACCCCAGGGGGGAGGGGGCGGGGGAGAAGGTTAGGGGAACGAACCGAGGGAGATGGAAGGGAATGAGAAGCCGCCTGTGTCTCGAGTATCGTCCAAATTCCGGCGTTAAACGATTCCATTATCCCGTCAGACCTGGCCGTGGATTAACGTGGATCGTTGCCGAGCATAGAAATCATAGTACCGGTGATTTCCGGTCAGTGTTCCCCGCCGAAACCGGGAAATTCCGTTGAATATCCCGTTGTTGAGCGATACCGTGATCAACAAACGTCTTTATGTGACCAAACCGTGTTTGATAATCGCACGATTGCAATCCCGGGACAAATCCATTCGCGAAAGCGACTCCTTTTCCTACAGCCTTTATGCGCGACGAGAAAAGGATAATTTTGGAAATTGCAACGTTAATTATTTCGTTTGTTACTACTCGAAAAGTAGGACGCCAACGGTTACAAAGAAGCGAGAATTCAGCGAGGGACGAGACACACTCGCTCGACGAAGATCAAGTACGCTGCAACGACCGCTTTACCCTGGATGCACGACGTCAATTTTTCTCCGTTTTCGCGAAAACTTTCACCTCGAAACAAGGGGCGCGTAAGTTTCCCGAGAGATCCCGAGATATTTCTCTTCTGTCTCACGCGCGAGAGGTAACGTAGTATGTACGAGAGGAGGAGATACTTGTACGATATAAAGTAGACGTATGAAATTCTCCCCAGAAGAAGTGACGACGCCCCGGGCCATTGTTGTCAGAGGAAAAGGGGTCCATTGATGTATTCTTTTTAGACTTTAAAAATTATGAGATCCTTTGAAACAGAGAGAACCGGCATAGAAAATTATGAAACCTAATGCTTTGTCGATTATATACTTAAAAATGAAGTTTATATATTTTAATCGTGAAAGGAAATAAGATACATTGCCGAAAAATTCGCGATGCAAAATTAATTGTCACGATGTCGCGAAAGAAAATCGAAGGATATGCACACTTTTATAATCCCGTTTATATTTTAGAACTTTCTTCGTAATATATTTACATACATATATGATGACATATATGATGAGATATGATATTTTAGAACTTTCTTCGTGATATATTTACATACATATATAATGACGCTGAGACCGATTTGAGATATGTAAATCTCATCAATGCACATTTTTTTTTCATAACAAATATATATAAAAATGTATTATAAAATTTTAATTTAATTTTCTAACAATACTTGACACACATTTTCTACTCGTGAAAAAGAAGCAATATTACTTTTCAAGGTTCTAAGAAATGCTTCTCACAAATTGCCTGAATCTGTATGTGTAGGTGGCTGCATCTTTAGATTTTCTGCAATCGCTAATCGTTTTAGGATGTGAGAAGGCAGGCAAGGAGGTTTACGCCGAGGTACCGTAACTGCACACTGAAGTTAGAGTGGCTAGAAAAGTACACGAAACGAGGTCGAGTCCCGGCACAGAACAGTCGGACGAAAGGAGCGTTGGTCAAACTAACTCCTCCTCAGACGGACCGCCATATCCACCCGTTGGCATCAAGCCTTTGGCCAACGGTAAACAATGAAACCCGGAGTGTCCGGCTTCCCTGGCGGAGTCGGGAAGAAGAGAGGACAAGACTTCCGACTCTCCGGAAAATAAATTTACAGCTAAGCTCAACGCCCTAACCCACCCCCGTATTCGCGAAGGAACGGCAGAGAGACCGTGAAAAGAGGAAAGAACGCAGCCGCAATTGCCGTTTGTCATCTCTAGGGAAGATATAAGGCGCAAGACTTTTCTGACACGCGGATTATCACCCGCGCCCGACAGATAATCCCGCACGAAAAAGCGTATATTTTCTTAAATATTAAAAGACTACGTAAAAAAATTCGAGCAAAGAATTTAAATAAATAATTTATGATATTTGGCTATCGTACAAAAAAAATCTTCATATACTTTATAAGAATATTTCATAAAGCTAAGACTCACTCTCTCTCTCTCTTTCGGAGTTCGATACATTTTTTGTCATAATTATTTATGTAATAATATTTATTATCATTACATTATATATGTGTAATGGCCTAATAAAAATTTGAGAAAAATAGTAAACGAAAATTATGATTTCATGACGTTAAAGCACATTAACCATGTAACTTGGATTTCCTTTCCCCCATTCAACTTCGTATGTCGGCGCTCAAATATGTATCCCGGTGGTCGATAAACCATCCCTCTCGTCGGCAAAGCATTCTTTCCCCTTTGTGGTACCTCTAATGACGGTCCTTATCACCCTCATAAACAGGGATTTACCTTCACATATTTCTACCGCTCAGCCTTCACCCTTGCTATTCGTGTTCGTTCGCTATATTCGTTCTTCAAGAGTGCCAAGGGTTCGACATTTATTCGTCGAACCTTCTTTACTTCGTTTCAATCCCGGCTCTTCTTTTCAACAAAGATCGTAGAACATATATATGGACTTGACGAGAAACGAGTCAAAGTCTGATTTGGCTATTCAATTTAAACATATCATTATTATTATATAATACAAAGTTTTTGCAAGCTGTCTCACAGATAAAACCGTTATTTAATAATACAATTTACTTGCTTCAAATACATCTCGTTTCTTCTGCAATTTTCGAATTCACAATTTTTATTTCTTATTTAATCGTAATATATTGCGTAATCAATAATTATTATAATTTTTTTAGCTCACAGGCTGATATAATCTAAATAAAGAATTTTTAAAAATAATGGATCAATACTTAATATTATTAAGCGATCAAATTCCGTCAGATAATGAAGCTGTAACGAAGAAGATTGTTTAGATCGTTGAAAGCATTGGGAAAAAGAAAGATACCTGTCGATACACATTCGGCCACAAGTAGAGAGAGAAAATTCTCTTTCCCAGCGATTGGCAAGTAGTACGTGCTCGACGCCCGCAAGTATTCTTTCGAGCAAGGGTCATCCCTTCGGGACGAGAAGGCGAACTGTTACCACGGAAAACTTTCAACCCTTTTCAGTGAACATTCCTTGCTTTTTACAAGTGCCCAAAAAGCTTTCTCCCTGCTTAATATAATATCTGGTTATAAACGACGGATTAACGTATTTTCTTCATTAATAATGATACAAAAAAACTGTTTTTGATTAATCAAAGAAGCTTATATTTATAATAAACTACTATTCTAAACATATTGCTATTGCATAAAAAAAAAAAAAAATATTCACCGACACATGATAAACTCTCAGTGCCTTTTACTATTAAAGAGAAGACTTCAATTTCCTGTTTATTCCACCCTCGCTAAAACGACACTGCACTTCTCATGATACAAGCCACCTAAAAGACAATACAACAATCCCCGTGACCGCTAATAGCCTGCCGATTAATTAAACACGACTTGGCGACCCTCCAAATATTTTCCCTCTTGCTCGACAACGTGATACGGGCCGATCGATAAATCTCGTTTTTGCCAGCTTCGTTACGACAAATATCGACGACAGAAGACCAACACAGATATAATCATAATTTCTTATTATAAAACAGATCTATTTAAAGTGATATATTATCGTCTTTCTGTCCCGACAACAGCTTCTTCCTTAAATTATTTCTGTTCAAAACAGATCACGTGCAAGAGAAGTGTTACTGTAAAAGAAGCTGCTCCTACATATTACATTTTCCAATCAATATATAAGTAACATATCAGTCGTAAAGAGAATTACATATATGTTCTCCTATTTTTTCTTGTTTATCATCCCTTGCATTTGAAAGCAACTGTAATTGTATGGAGAAAAAAAAAAACACTTTTATTACTCCTATTATTTTACGTTATATATAAATTCCCTCTTTTTATACATTTTTAAATATCATATCAAGTAAGACGAATACGATTTCACCAAGTCAAACGCGCGTGCATAATAATAACCGTTTCAGCTACGTGTGTACGTATCTCATGCGAGCTACGGGGCGAATAGTCACGACCGTCGTAGTCCATATTTAACGAAGTTAAATGTCTCCCAGAGCCCGCTGTAAGGACACCCTGCGGCCCTTTGGATTCCGCCGGTTCAGATCCGCCTCTGCGGACCCGTAAGACGTAACCCCCAGTCGCGGCGCACGCTCGTATATACTACACCCGTATACATCGTACACGGGTAACGCTGAATGCGATATACGGCGCATCCCGCGCCGTAGCCCTAAATCAAGAGAGGCTCCGTAGGAGCCTGGGGCGAGACGGACAGTCGGAATAATTATTTGGCGAATTTGCATGCTGATTTTGAGGTCACGTTTGCCTCCACGGCGGCCGACTACGATTCAACCCCTCCTCCTTCCCCCTCCCGTCTCCTCCTCTCGCTTCCGTTCACCAACATGTAACCACCATCCCTTCGCGGACGATGCATTCATGAACTATCGGTACTATTGGTAATGGCGTCCAATACGCGTACAAATCTCTGAGCTGTCTCTGCCAATTTGGCAGAAATATGTCAATTTCCAGTCTGTCTCTGTGTCACGTGACTATACTATACGCGCTTTGATGATGTATCATCGATGATTGAAGAATTCAATCAGATTTGTAAAGCGCATTCGAATCCAGAAACGAATTCTTTTTTTATATAACAAGTTATGTAATATTTCGATGTAATATTAGAAAATATACAATAATTTATAGAAAATAATCTAGGAATATTATTTATAAAATAATATTTATATAAACTATATTGCATTATTTTTATATACGTTTTTATTACATAATTTCGAAAGAGATGCTATATAATTTTAAAATATGCCTTTATAATAATTTTTTTATTAGAATATCTCTTTTGAGAAATTATATATATGAACGTAAGGCTAAATATATTATATGTCAAATTACTCCTTCTCTTATGTAATTTCAACGTTATGTGTGTCGTGGCGATGTTTAATTAAAACTTAAAGCTTTTAATTATAGAATGCCAACATATTTTTGTGAAAATCATTATTGCATGTAATAAATTTGTTATCTTTTTAAGAAAGTTTTTTTTGAATTATGTTTAATTAAATTTATATATAAATAAAAACAAAAAATTATTAAAAAAATAAAACTACAAAAAATGACAACAATTTTAAATTTTGCCTGCGTGTGTTTCGTCCCTGTTAGTATTCTAGAGTTAACAATGTTACAAAGAGTAATCTTTCCATATGACGTCTTACACGGGGAAAGCGTGTAATCATAGTCCTGCTGTTCTTGCGTTAAAATGCTTCTCTGATTTAACTAGTCTGGACAGGACACGGTATCCATCTATTTTGCATGAGCTCGCAAACCACTCAGTGAGCACTGTCAATGTTTATGCAAATCTCAAATATGTGCGCGGTACGAAATACCTCTTGGCCGCCTGTGCCAATTTCCTCTATGTCTGTTGCGACGTTCACACATTGTGTCGTTACACGCGAGTCTGCGTGCGTGTTTCGATGCTGCAAATTTTCGCAAAATTTACGCAACGCAAAAACGTTAATTATTAAATATAATTGCAATTCTAAATTTCGTCAATTACAAATAAAAAATTTATATTCAAGATTTTTATTTAATAACAGATTTTTACGAAATATTTTTCATAGATTTTTTTTATTAAAATTTGAAAGACCTTAAATAAAAATTTTCGCGCGTTTTCTTGAATTTTTCGCTGATATTCGATTTAAGAGAGGCGCGTAATCAACTATCCTAAATTAATTGTCGCAAACAGATCATTAAAGCCACTGTAAATTTCTGTAGAAAAATTTATTCAAATGCACGATGATTTTATGAAGTTATTTCTACTTGCCCTATTCCAGTCCTATAAATGTCGATACGTAGGAAGAGGGACATCTAGATAGGTATCACACGCCGCTTTGGACTCGTCAGCGTCGATTCTGATATTCTAACGTTCTGAATTCCACGATCATCAATCGCCACATCACGTGCGCGTGAGAGGAAATTGGCACGCTCCGTCGTTCGGGAAACCTCGCTACGGAATTATGGATCTTCGTAGAGATGCGAGTGTATATGCTCCAGTTTTATCGAATGTACACGCACCGGCCAGCCCGACGAGAGAGTTTGACGGTGTAAAAGCAATCACTAGAGAGATACGTAGTGGATATATCCCGTAATTTCTGGCCGCGGCGTCATTTCGTCCCGGCAATTAGATCCGGCTATAACAAATGGGAACGATCGCTGCTACCCGATGCCTTCTCTCTCTCTCTCTCTCTCTCTCTCTCTTCTGCCCGATCCACGATTCGTACCCGAATACCCATCGGGACTTGGAGGAGATGGGGGACACAGAGGTAGACGGTAATACACGCCAACCGCTTTGAAAATCCAATTCGAGCTGCGAGCGCGACCTATCCGCGTGTCGACCCCACCTCGTGCAGCTTCGATAATTGACCGGAAATCGAGGAGCGAAATTAATCAAAATGTTCTCCGCATTTTATGCAGAATGGGAGCTGCGTTTCAGGAAAATCGCCGCGAGAACCATAGAAACAACAAGGAAATTCGCGTTGTCTTAAATGTGCTCGTAATAATAAAAAGCTCTCGAGGAGCGCATATTAATTCCAGACGCGAGATTCGCGTTAAGAATATTTATGTAAGTATTATACTCCCGCG
The DNA here is from genome assembly GCF_003651465.1 of Formica exsecta. Lineage (NCBI taxonomy): Eukaryota > Metazoa > Arthropoda > Insecta > Hymenoptera > Formicidae > Formica > Formica exsecta. Next base: position 948,218 of record NW_021851472.1, on the reverse strand, counting down.
CAGTTAAGAGATTCTCCGACAATAATTCTCGGGATCTCGCGATGGAAAATACACTTGCTAATAAATATTAAAAATTAATATTCATAGCACGAAATATTACAAATATATTCCTTGCGATACGAGGAAGGAAACAACATAAATTGAAGACAGTTATTATAAAGTATATCTCTCTCCGCCTGGGATTATATATATTTATTCCGCATATTTCGTCTACTAGATTGAGATTTATTTCTTGCTGGACGACACAATAAATTGTTTATTCAAAATTTTGATAAATTGTCGTTCTACCATTATTATTACTATAGTATTGCACGATTATCTCAAACAACGGCGCTAACTCTGAGTGTTTAACCGGTGGAGTACCATATTCAAATGAACAAGCGCCATATACAGTTACTAAATAGCTACTAGCCTGGTAACTGTAAACCACCTGGCATTGATCCCTTAACCGAATCGCGGCCGGAATCTACTGGAGATCTAACCCCGATGTAACTTCTAAACGTGTAAATTTACGCAAATAGTTTAACTGTTAAACGTACTCAGTACTGTCAGTTCAGTGATTATAAATGTTTCGATACTTGAATCCGTACAATGTCACATATTACGAAGCATTATGCATACTTAATTTTTTCATATTTTTTAAATTTTTGCATCCCGAAAATAAATACATTTTATACTGTTCCTTAATCGTAATGCACGAATCTCTTTCTTTGAAGAAGGTGCTTGAAAAATTCGCTCCGGGAAAGACGCACGATGGCATCTGCCAGGGATATCTTTAGCGTGAGACGCTATCACGTTTAATATAACGCGTAGCTGCAATCACGGAGGATGAGCGAGGGAAAAAAAGGAGCGCGCGATAGTTGACGACTTTGTGATAGTTTCGAAGTCTCGAGGCTCCGTACGGACAACGGGGGTCTCTCTTTTCCGTCCCCCCCGTCGGAGAACGGGATTATCTTGACGTTAAAGTTCGTCTGCCTTGGCTTCTTCCCTGCCGCATTCGTAAAAGAACTTCCCGAGACATTAAAGATACTCGAGTCCACACGAACGCGCGCGCTCGAGAAAGATGGAGCGATTTATCATCCCCTTCAGCTCCTTTCCAAGAATGTCGCGAACCGGAAAAAGAAAAACGTATTTTCTATCTCCGAATTTCTCTTTCGATATTTCGATTTTCATCCATTCAACGCCGATTTCTTTTGCTCTCTATGTTAATCGACAGGTCATACAACTCAAGTTGCAATACATATGATATGCTACAACATTATATCTGCATTTATTTCTAGCCCCCCATATAAATTAATTCTATAAGATTTTTTTTTCAGTAAAATAAAGAAAAAATGTTATACCGGATATTAATTATATTATGCATTATAAATTAAAGCAAAAAAGATTTATCGAAGCAAATTTTATAATTTTTCCTTCAGTTACCAATTTTAAGAATCATATATATTCTCTTCACATAAAATAAAATTAAAAGATTTAGAGATTGTTATCTCTCTCTAAAATAGAAAAAAAAATTATTATTTAATAGATTAAATTAACTATTATCTTTTAACATGCACCTTGCGCCATTTGATAGTCATGTACATGAAAGCTTTATCGCGAGATAGATGTCACGTTACAAATAATTAAAATATTACATGGTGCACATGACTCTCATGTGATCCGACAAGCAAACGTAATGCTTTATTGATGGAAAACGACATGTTGGGTTTGCCGGGTAACCGATTAAACGCAATACCGTAATTGCAACGTCGAATCGGATACGAGCGTGTTTAACGCGCGATGAATATACAGACATCCACTACACGCCGTCGTCCAAAAAACAAAAAACAAAAAACTTTTCCCAATGTTCTACGTAATGCATGACAGATCCAATTATCGACTGTGACGCGAGGCGAAACAATGCGTAATTATCACTTCGTTCGAACGAGCTGACTGAGCTGGAAATCGCATTATTCTCGCTTGTTCGATCGACAGAGACGTGTCGTCGACTATTATAAAAACGCTATAATATTTAACGAGCGTGCATATTCATGTCATCAAGAGGAGCGGGAGAAGGGAATATATATTAATAAAATAGAGAAATATAAATGCAATTATGGGAAATCAATTCACTTCGCTTATCCGAAGAATTCTCAACTTTTCGCGTTTCAACATCGAGCTTATGAGAATTAAACTTTGCACGATAATTTATCAAACTTCTAGCAAAGTAAAACGAAGTTGTCTACAAGTAGCGCAAACTCGCAAAAAACATGTACGTATTTTTTGCGGATATATAGATACAATACTGACATTTTAAGGAGCTCCATTATGTGAGCACAAATCATTGTTCGCCGCATTGTTTCCCGTCACGTGTCAACGCTTCTACGACGTGGCGAGAGAGAAAACCGGAGGTAGACTCTGAGCCGCGACAAAAGTTGTCGTAGGATATGGGAGTCGGCAGACAGGCTTTGGGGTTTTCGATGATGGATGGCTCGTGATCATAAATTAAGCTTCTACCCCGAAAAGCCGACGCGACTCACGACACGTACATGCCGAGCAACACCCGCGTTCTTGTCACCAAGTTTCACCATCGTCTGGCACGTATAAGACGAAATGTACGTTAATTAAGAAGTACACTTACTACTTATACGGATACCACTTTCGAGATTAGTTTCATTCAACACAAATATTATAAATAAACAACGAATATACTCCTTTAAGCGTCCGAAATAATTAAACTTTATATTATTTTAAAATAATATGTATATCCAAAGAACTTTTTCTATTAATTAAATAACTGTAATGTTAAATAATTGCGATAGTTATGGGTCTTTTATATCAGTGATGAACACATTTCAAATTTAAATGTTATTTAAAAAAAATAATTAGAAAAGTGACAAAACAGCACACTATTTCAAAAACAAAATTTAACAATTTAATAAAACGAATAAAGACAGATTTAATAAATCATAAGAGAAAAATAAAAATTGGATGAATATAGACTTCTGAGAATATTCAAACATTTTATTACTTATATAATGAAAGAAATAATTATTTCAATTGATTATTTAAAGTTATTAATGAAAAATATAGATTTCAAATATTTCATAGAATTTCAATTAACATCACATATAAATTATTATTTCGCATTAACTATTTATAGAACAATGGAAAACAACTTACGTAAATATTTCAATATTCTACCTCAAATACTATTTTAGTGCCCATTTCTGTGTTTACATTATATAAAATATAGTTGCATTATAGATTATGTTTAACCACTTGCAAATTCAATACCCCTTTTATTTCATTTTCTATAGTTTATCTCCATTTACCGCAATCATGTAATATCCCAGATATATGTAGACAGAAAATCTAAATATTGTTGCACTTTATTAATGAGAATTGCAAACTATGATATATCATAATTAAGAATAAAAGCTAAGTTAAAGCCACGGGGTGTGATCCTGCCCGGTAAAATGTTAGTCAAACGTCGCGAAAGGTACTTGGGTCGAGCAAAGTGAGATAAGTAAGTGTGTTTCGTGATACTTGCCAAAAACACACACAGCCCGGGTATATCTCTCGCGTAAATATATATATGCCCGTCCTCACACACGCGCGTGTAACTGCAGGATGTTAATGAACGTACCGCGTGCACGCGCCAGACGACATCAACCGCGACGCGTCTCTAATGTCGGCCGTCGGGTTTCTTGTCTCTGCACAGAGGTCTACAGAGTTGCCCCCATTGTTTCGTGTCCGTGGCACGACGACGCGCCATATGTGACAACTTGCACGCCTTCCTTCCACGTTGCATGCAAACGCAAATACCACGGCGGCGACGGCGTAAAGTTACACCCATGTCGGAATACGTCACACATGTGAAATTAATCGCGGAGTAAAATTAGATAGCGTACACAGCTGGTAGTTTACAATCAATAGTTCATGACCGTTTCGTCTGGATATTTCGGGATCGACATTCATAATAACAAGACATGGAACGGATGCATCTATTAATATAAATATTAATATATTTGAATAAATAGAATATTAAAAATTTCATTATCTGCTTCTCAGTATAATTTGAAATTTACTATTCCTTCTAAATGTTATTAATTTTATATCAAAAATTAAGTATTTAATACCAGAACGAAAGAAGAATATTACTTAATAAATAAGTACTTTAATGTATAATTGTGTAATAATTAAGAACAAATAGTATCATCTTTTAAAGAAAATTATATTACTTTATAGATCACAGAAATATAATCAATGATAATGCACTACGAATTTCTAGGCACCTTTATAAGGTAATTTAATAAACTATGTAAAGTTTTATGACACTTTTTAAGACCGACTTTTTCTGTAAAAGGGTATTATAGTATAAGACATATATAGCAATATTTTTATACGCTAAAGCTTCTTGGAGTTGCGGTTTCGCTCGTTATGAGCGAATCAATTATTAAAAACTCGCGGGACGTATGTGACAACTAGGAGCGTATATTACATACGCTGCATGTGAAAGGATGATGCAAATATGAGTATAAAGCGACGCTAGAGCAGGAACCGAGCTCGAATAACAAAGATTCGTGTTACGCGAAATTAGACGCGGATCAACGATCAAAGTACTCGAGCTTTATTAGAGTGATTAATACGTTAGGTACATTATTCTATTCCCCGAGCTCGTACGAGAATTGAAAATTGCTGTCAACCTGTCTCTATTGCAAACTTGATACTGTACAGAGCAAACGTTGTAGCCATATACGATTATGCTTACGGTGAAATATCGACGAATATCTCGTTTCGCCCTCAAAGCTAACAGAATTAAATTCGTGATAAATGCATATAAGCACTATATATTGACACGTATTTAACGTATTATCCTATTATCCTATTGACGATATTTAATAGTTCGGATACAAATATTGGCATATATAATAATTTATATAATTATACATTACCCATTGTTCTAATTTTACGTAAATACATAACGTAATAAATATATCATGTTTCCCGTATCACGAATAGATTCTATATTTATTTTAATCTTCCGCAAATATATAATATTCATTTTCGCATAGAGTGAAATATTAATGTTTAGCGTTTACTGTTTAGTGTTTCTGATAAAATATTTTCAGCCTTTTTAAATGATAAAATATTAATAAATCAAATCAAATTGATATATTGATAAAGAGAGAGAGAGAGAGAGAGAGAGAGAGAGAGAGAGAGAGTGTGTTTCTGATAAAATATTTTCAGCATTTTTAAATGATAAAATATTAATAAATCAAATCAAATTGATATATTGATAAATAAATAAATGATCATAAAATCGTAAAATGACATTCATCTCTGCTAAGATCTAAGATGGCATGAAGACGCGATGAAGAAAGCTATTCAATTAAAAGCATCAAGGACTGCACGGTTATAAAGTATGCTCGGATCTCTCCCGAACTACAACCGGATAGTCTCGCCGCAAGAGTAGCAGCCTGGTTAGGTCGTTAACACCAACCCTGTATCAACATTCTCCAAGACCGCCCCTTTAGATCCTGACACAATGCAGGCTACCTTGGCAGCGCAATCGTTTTATTAGAAACGCCGCGTCAGCTTCCGCGGTAACGGAGACACCTCGGCAATAACGCCGACAGCTCGTTACAACGTTGATAAAGCGCCGTGTTCGGCTAAACCACAACGGGGTGGATGCTTTAACGGTAAGGACACAACGCGATACGACAGCGGTGACAACGACGACAACGTGCAGAAAAAAATTCGTTCTCCGTTTGATTGAAACGCAAAATCGCACGAGGCAATTTTTCCAGGATACGAGAGTATCCTGTCGTAGCTGGAACAAACGCGAAAATAAGTACGAGCGAGATGACAATCGTCGCTTCGTATTCTACGAGAGAGTAAAATTCTAAAAATTCATCAAGGCAATTCTTTTGTCTCGACGAACATATCTCATATCTCTCTGTATATGTTTTAAAATTCTATTAAGCAATTCAAAATTAACAAGCATATTTTTTTTATTTTAGTTTCAACATTTTATCCGAAATAATTTTTGGCATATCGTCTTACATTCGTAAATATATTTTTGTTCCCGTTTAAAAATTTGCTTAAATAAAGACGTTCTACAAGAAAATTAAATAAAAGACGTTCTACGTTCTATAAGAAAAATCCGAAAGAATTTCATTCCAAAATGTCATTTTTAATACAAAGGTCAATCTCATGATTATCATTTAAATTTAACGAATTTTTAAAAGATTTAAACGGCCCCGACACACACATATATCCTGAATTTAATAAAAGGAAAATTTAACGAAAATTTATACAAGTTTTAGACAAAGATTTCACAATTTTCACCAAAGTATCTTACTAAATTTTACGAACAAAAGTAATACGACAAGTTAGGTTAAAATATATAACTGGGCTGGTAAAACTAATGAAAGAACTGGTTCTTGTAGGTCTTTTTTGCCCCACTTTCCAGTCGTATGTATAATTGTCAGAATCATTCAACGTCAAGACAAAATTAAAGCATTAAATTCCGGAAGTTTCATTTATCATTTAGCCTCCAAATGAGATGTAAAATTATCCATTTTCAAATCACTGTTGAGTAAATAAATAATTCGTTTGTCAAGATGCATTGCAGAATCAATTATAACGAATCCATTTCCGCGTTATTAAATGTGCTTTCTTTCGATATTTATCGATTAGAAAAACGTGCTCAGTTTTTTCATGTTATAAATCGGAAATGTCTGCTCGCACCGTATGTCGACTGAAAACGCAATCTCGCTCTCTTGACGACGAAACGATCAAAGAACAAACGAATATTAACCAGGACAAACCGATCTCACGAGTTTTACGAGCGAAAGCTGAAATTGTGTTTTCCATGCAATCCACAATACGTAAACTTGACAAACGTAGTCTAAACAATAATGATTAACATAACACACGTAAATCGTGATTATAATATCATGAATATTTTTTTTTTTATACAAACTGTGACGTGATATTTTACAAAAATAAAAAATTTTAATTTATATAATATATTTATTTTGTGTTCCACACGAAGGGAATTTTTTAAATATTTAATAATCTAATTTCACAATGAAAAAAGAAATATTTTATAATAGTTATTTAATTTAAAAAATATATATCTCAAAAACTTCGGAACGTACAACATATGTATTACGAATTCTTGACAATTTTCAACCTCTGTTAAAGGTCTCATATTTTTTACGAAACTTACGCTCGGAAATCTCGTCTCGCACAGTTAACTGTCCTTCAACGTCGAGCAAGAGAGACAGAAGAGATTTACGTTTTAACGGCCTAAAAATCATCGTCCGACCCGAAACGACACGACACGAATGGCCGCACTCACACTCGGGATGTCGAAATGAAACGGTCGAAAGGTCTACGCGGCGGCCACGGGGAAATTTTTCAGGGCAAAAACAAAAATCAGGTTTCGCCCCGGCACGATGCGCTCTGCCGATCGTTGCCGTTACGGAAGGCACAAACTCGATTTACAGCGCGACACGCGACACGCACCGGCGATAACCACCACGGTTAACGACGTTTCCCTATTGGCGCGTCGAGCATCGAGTAATTTGATTGCATTGGGACAGGATGTTGGCACGATGAGAGAGAGATAAAAGAGCAGGAGGGTGAAGGGGATGCGAGGCAAGGCGAAAGAGAGGAGAGCAGGTGGTGGTCTGGTTTGGCGAGAGATAAATAGTACACGCGCGTGCGTTCCCGTACGTGTATCTATACAGGGTGACAAAGAAAGAGGGATGGTGAATGTCCCTGAAAATGTCATTGTCCTCTCCGATAACAATCATATGTGCGTGATAAAATTTCCTATATCGTCTCGTAAATTAACTATGGTGTCGCCCATTTTTGCGCGACACTAAATGTCAAGATATATCTTAATGTAATTGCTTTTCTATATATATTTCATATACACGTACATACACAATATCGTGTCATTTTTAAATAAATGCTAGAGATTTCATGGTCGAAATGTTAGCAAAATTTTTATCTAAACCTAACTCGCGCTAATATTGTCGACAATGCAAGAGAGTTTGTTGCCTGTCGATTTAAAATATTATTTATTTATGCTATTCGTTGATTAATAAATATTACTAATAATTTAACAATGAATTGTCCTATATTATTACTATCTATAATATCTATCTATAATATAAATATCACGAAATTAACGTACATGAACTTTAACCGGAATTTTAGCCGGAAAAGGAAAGTTTATCCTCTTGTTTTTATTGCAACAATGAATATCGACATTCTATATTATTGACACATAAAAAATTGAATGCAGGGTATATCGATGGGTATTTGATGTTACGCACGCGACAAAAATATTACAAACGACATCACATTAAAAATGCCATATAAAATAAACAAAATTTAAATTTAAAAAAAATGTGATTCAGATGAAACTCGAAAGCACATATGATTGCGTTACAAATTGACAAAGCATTTGTGCTTTTAGATTCTCATTCTCGTTCCTTCATCCGCTTTTATCCAACGATTGTCTTAACCTTCGCTATGTTGAGATTGACTCGTAGTCAGTCCGTCTCTGTGAGATTTATTCGCAGACTGTTTGGCAGCCACCCGACCGGAACAGCCGATTCGAGATTAAGGCGAGTTGTCAATAGCGACCGAGAACGTCGGCGGCAATCTCGGTTCATCGAAATTCCGACTGGAACGACGAACGATTCTTAGACGACTAATCTTCGATAAAGAAACGCGGATTGTCGTGGAGTTGGCAGCGAGCAAGTCGTTAAATCGCATTTCTCGTTGATTTGCATTCACGATAATCTGCGTGTCTTTCGATTTTTTTCTTTCGATTCGCGTCGTATCCGTCGATCATAAGACGAAGAAGACGATAACGAATCGCCTTTTTTTCAATTTTCTAAATTAATAAAATTTTTCTCGCACATACAGATCGAAGTCCCATAATAATAAAGCGTGACATTTCAACAAGAGCGAACAAGAGTTGAATTAAAGAGAAGCAAAAGAAAATTATTTATATGTTTTTATAAATAAATTATATAATGATATAATTTTTTGGGGATAATATTAAAATATTAAAAAATATTGCATAAATTAAAATATTCTTTATTTTGTTTGTACTATAAAAGTTCTTCATAGTTTGTCAAACTTTTTTACGATATCTCTTGATTTTTAATTTTTTCATTTCTCTCGACTTGATTTTCACAATTTTTCGAATTCTTATCGACGTCGATGTCGCATCGCTATCAGTTATCAGTCATATAAGTACATTTGCACTGTTCAAACGAGTTATTACCGAGTCAAGTGGCGAAATAACGATCGCGGTCGGAATATATACGCTCTGAGATAAGATTTAAACGATAATTACCTGACTCTAATTTAATCTCTCGTGCGTATCGAAGAATTAATTAGTTACCACGGATGATTCAACATGCTTTTACTCGGTCGGCACACGCTCATCTGAACGCGACTTCATTAACGTATTATGTTATAACATTCAGCGATGCGTGCCTTTTAACATGATCCCGAGGTAATAATTTGAAATGCGCGCAATATTCATTGGAATATTCGATAGTCAGAGAAAGAGAGAAAGAGAGAGAGAGAGAGAGAGAGAGAGAGATCGATTACATTAACCACCAATTAAAAGAAACATGAATAATTATGTACCGCGTGGGACGTAATTCCGGTCTCTCTGACTTCCTTAGGGTCTAAGGTTACTTGTGTGCGCTGAGCATTTTCTCCTCTCCAGCAGCGGTTGGATTTCAACTGCTCGTCTACGAAATGCAGTAGCGTAACCGTATTTAAAGACTTAAGAGAGGCAGTAACGTTCAAGGAGTCGGTTTTCTCCGCGGTGTCAATTTCAATACGATCCTTGTTTTTGTCTCTTCCTTTCTCTTTCCTTCTCTACAACCATATTACAAACTATACTATACATCGCCTCGCGTGTCTCTTCCTATTTTAGATCGACGTTCGGAAGAAAATTATCCTTTTTAATTGTCGTGATAATATTAGCGCGTTCGAATTCGAAAAGCGATATTTCGTATCCTGGCATACGGATTATAAATAAAGTTTCATGTTGGACTGATAAATAATTGAACAATTCTCATTGTCTAAAAATTCTACGGAAGTTGTTGAATAATTTAATATTTTTAAAATCACATAACTGTTACAGGAGTCAGTAAAAAGCGTGGTAAACATTGTTACATACGCAGCTGGTCCGGTTACACGATCAAATATTTAAACTTGGACTATTCCCTCCAACATGGTCAGATAACGATATAGTCTGACAAAAATATGATTCTGACATATACAAATTTTCGCATAAAACTGTTAAAAAATAGTTTAAATACTATAGAAAAAAAAAAAGACTATAAAAGATTTATACATGTATAATGTAGTTTGAGAGAGATTTTTTCTTATTAAAAATATTTTATAATATTTTCATCGCTTCTCGATGAAATAATCTTGTCGATGGTACAACAACGAAGCAAAGAAAAAGCAAATAGATCAGATAGAATATCAATAAAACAGCGCATAATTAATGCCTTCTAATTAGAATTTGCACAAAACTCAATGGAATCATTTATCAGATTCATTAACGTTCGGGGATCGGAGGGAAAGAAGAGAGAAAATTCACCGACAAACGTCTGAGAGAAATGTTTTATACCACGATAGAAACCATGCCCGGAATATAGATTTAAATTCGAATAGACGGCCTGCCAGCCACAATATCTGCTTCATCTCAGGCGGAATAAACGCGCCGCGCGCAGCGAGGTAACCACCGATATTTCCCGTCGTAGGCTATCGGAGAGGCGACTTAATAGAAGGATAGTGAAGCACACACGCGCCCTCTTAATGGAATATTACATAAAACCACTGTGGCATTAACCCTCGGAACCGAACGAAGCGGCGCAAACGGGCGAGTATGGTTATCGGTAGCCATGAAGGGCCCTGACGCTTCCAATAATTAGGATGATTATAAGCTTTTCTCGCCTCCCCCTCCTCCTTCGTGCAACAATCTGAGGACTCGAATCACACACTTTTTCGACTTTTAATACACCGTTCCCGAAAAGTTGCAAAGTTATGGGCTCGCGATCGATAAATGAGCCATCTGCACTGGCGAAATAATTAGATGTATTTACTATAAGTGCCACTCTTTGGCGGTCCATTTCCGCACAAGTTAATGATCCGTGGAAACGTCCTCTCTGCCCCTCCCCCCAACCTGCCGCCACCCATGCTCCTGTCTCCTGGTGAAATATCGTCGATCCAATTTAACGATAATTAATTGCACTTCAGTCGAGAGGACGCGATCAAGAGCGATCGTCCGGTCGTCCGATGCACTCAATTTAATTCGATTACGCGTCGTAAGAGGAAAATCCGTCTTATCGCGGAAAATCCGCAGAAAAATCGCGACCGTCTGATTAAAGACGACAGAATCTTCCTCTCTTTCCTATTTTCTTCTTTTTTCATAAACGCGTTCACACTTCGCGTCTTTCGCTCACGTAGTCGTTGGCAAAGATCTAATTAGTAATCGACCGTACGAGGCGTGCGAGCGGTTTGAAAGCGAGTTTAAAATGTGGCTCCACACAAGCTGGGATATAAACTTCCTCTTTTAACGTCCACCGTTCCAATTACACCGCAAAATTACGGCTTAATCTGAATACGACGCGCAGAGGATTCGCTCTCCCTCTCTGTCTCTGTCTCTCTCTCTCTCTCTATCTCTATCTCTCCTCCGAACGGGATCACTCGACACCTTTGTTTCACGCTCCGGCGAAGTTCGATCGATCGGTCGGTCCTTCGTCTCGAACTTGAGAGAGGATGACGCAGAGTTCACTTATTCCGGTAAAAGTTTCGCGAAACCGATTTTCCGAGTCCGCGCGCGACGAAGAAATATCCTTGCCGTCGTTGCGTTAATTAATCCCGTCGTAAGGATGTAAAATGCGTATCAGCGATGTTAATTAATACTCTCGGCGGACGTGAAACGACATCCTGCAAAAGTTTGATAAGCCGGACAGCGCCAGCTCTAGAGCCTGGACATTTAAAAACGTAATGGAGTTTGTAAAGTTAGAATGATGATATTTTTTTCACGTTTTCGATCACGTCATCTGACATCCATACATTCACATACGTACGTATACATATATGTATCCTTTTCGAACGAGCTCGCAACAACGCATCACGTCGAACGCTAATTAATTAAATAATTTGAAATCAAAAATTTCGCCTGAATTTTAATCAACGCGCTTATTCGATATCGACGAATTAAACATTTCGGCAAATTTAACGCGCGATGCTCGTGGACGTATAGTAACGCGATCTTATTCTCTAATTAATTCAGTCTTGTTTTCACCAAAATTCGATCGCTGCGTAAAGACTTTTAAATCACATTTAATTGCACACAATATAAATAATATCAAGTTGATTAAGCGTTTCCGTGTTAATTGGATCGATTATTGTGTAATGTAACTACAGCTGTAGCTCTTTATATAGAGAGAGAGAGAAAGAAAAGGAAAAAATCAAAGAGTAAATATGGCACGGCACATGGTACAGCAATCTGCATTTTCCGATTTCACCGGGATAAAAACGTTTGCTGACTGCGTCGGGAAACGTTCCATCGATAACATGCCCGGAAAACAGAAAGTGCAATTTGAGCACGCGACTTTTCAGCCCCCTATGCGGCGAATAATCGCGGGGCTAGAAACGATAGCGCCCTCCTCCCCCACCCCCCTCCGGAGTTTAAATGATCGATCGGTCGGTCCGCGGAAACTCTCTTGTTAATCGTCCACCTCCGTTTTCCGTACTTTTCCTATCTCGTCACGATGGAAACTCTCGTGAGATAGTTTCGAACCGCCGATTTCGATAGCACTTCTCTCTCTCTCTCTCTCTCGCCTACGTTTTTCTCCTCCCTTTTCTCGTTACGCTATCCGTCAGCTGACCGTTATTTCTTTCGTGGCAAAATAGATTACAGAAAGATAGATCAAAGGGGCTTTCTCTCTCTTTCATTCATTATCAAATATTTATTGGACGTTATTCGTAATCCAATTTTTGTTCCGTTTTCGCATTCCACACGGCTTACAGTATCAAATATTTGCTAATATTTCGACGGCACAGTTTAACGAGAATAAAACAGGTTTATTGGATGTGCATTAAGTAATATGTATCATTGGAATTAAAATGCACTCAGTGTGCAGAGAAAATTTCAATCGAACGTACTGGGATATTTAACGGGTATAAGGTCATATAATATTTATAATAATTTAAGTTTTTTCCAACAGACATAAAAATTTAATTAATATCCAATTAAATCTTTTATCCAATTCCGTATTAAATCATTCAGGATTAGCGTATTATTTTATTATACCAACCTTGCAATATTTCATTAATTCATTGTAAATAATTACATCAATAGAAATGCACATTTAACACACAACGTTTGTAATGTAATTATTAAAGAATTATTATATTATATATTTTATTCATAATTATTTTTCAGTATCTTTTCCTCTCTTTATGAAACTATAAAAATTGCTATGCATGTGCCGTTGCAAATTTTACGTTATTTATTTTCACACTTAAAGTAACTCTTTGATACAAAATCGCGATAATAAGGGGAAAAGGGTAAGTGCGTAATTAATTTTATTAGATAAGAATAATGTAAAAGTGTAAAATCACATGAAAAGATACAAAAATTGTCAAATGGGGAGAAATTTTATTCCACTTTAGATCCTCTTCAATAATTCGAAAAGATAATTCTCATAGGTTTTCATTAACTTTTCTCTTACTATTGTAATTTTATATCAAGGACCCTCTTTTTATCGGTCTTATTCATCCATTCTCATAAACGTTCTTTTTATGCTCCATGATGAGGGGGATGATAATATATCGCTATTCCCGCTCTCGGGAGGTCTCGAATGAAGCCTCAAGGCTCGGTGACCGGAAATCAATGTAAAATTTTATAGCCGGTATCACGATAAATCGCGCGGTCGCATAACGGTTTTGATGATCTAAACGTGCGAAAAGAACGAAGAAAAAAACGAATTCGCGCGTACAGGTCACACTCGGCGATCGTAAAATCTGAAGGCGCGAACCGCAGTGAGAGAGAAACGGGAATGGGGGATGAATCAGGGATGCAAGGGACCGTCGACAGGGTAGTGAGTAACGCTCCGCGAACGGAAGGATAGACTTCTTTCGTTTCACGACCGATTTTTATGAATGTCCTACGGCCATGCTCGCTGCCACCGTCGTAAAAGCATGAACGGTTGTTCCCGCTTTCCGCTAGGGTGAGAATTTCAGATCTCAAAGTAACTCGGGTAAAGACTTCGGGAAACGTGAGAATTGAGAGAGAAGACGACGAGAGTAATATAAAAGGAGCTGAAACAAGAACATTCTTTTCGCAGATAAAAATTAGGCACGATTTCACTTAAATATCGATACGTGATTGGATCGTTCATGAGTTTACAATCGAATTCAATTGCGTTTATTTTGAAAGAAAAATCATCGTTTATTTAATGCTAATTTAAAAAATAGTTCTAATAATTTAAAAAATAATTCTAAGATAATTTAATAAAAAATATTAAAGCATAATGTAAGAGACATAAAAAAGAAATAAATAAAATAAGTACAAACTTGTAAAAATAGTATTTTCAAATATTTTACTGTTCATGCGACGAAAGGACTGATTATTTCAATTGACATATATAACGAGAAGAATATTTGAAGCATTTATCTCTGATTAAATAAAAAAAATCAAAATTAGCTGAATATTTCGAGTAGAATTTTAATTAACGCATACAAATAAAAATTATTATTTTATACACATTATTATTATATACGTATATAATGTAACAAAAAAAAAAGCTCACATAAATATTTTTTGGTTTTCTATTTCAAATATTATTTTGTCTATCACTAAATATATATCGTGTAATAGAAACAAAAATCGAATGCAATATTGTACATTTACTTTACCAGTAGACTGTTATTTAATTAAAAATCGAAAGATATAATAGAGATGCTCCAACGGATTTCGTGCATCACATACGAAAGACAAACGTGCATTTCGATGTCAAATAGTCCCTAGAAAAAAGACAATGGAAAGGCAATGACGGATAATTAAAGAGGCTAACCCAAGCAGAGAGGAAGCTCTGGACACTGGCCATCTCCAGCTCAGGAAAGACTCTAGGAATGCTGAAATTCTTCCCGGATGGCGGAGTAAATTCGCTGGCGAGCGACTCGAATACTAAACTTGCGTCAAGACGCGATGCACTGGATCGCGCGATCCGACGAGACATCCGCGCTGCATGCCAACGAATTTTACATTTCCGCAAGTAACAAGGGAGAGAGACCGAGAAAATAAGACTACCGTGACTTTTATTTACGTAACGATAAAAAAGGGAAAGAAAAGATATATTGCGCACATAGCATAAAGATAAATTACGATAAGGGTAAAACTGCATAAAGGGTAGCACACCTCCGATTTTATCGCCACTTAAATATATTGTAGGGGAGGTTCTTCTGAGTAATTCTCTACAAGAAATAAGTAGGGAACGGCATTGGTTTAAAAGATATAACAAATTGAAGTTTGACATTTAAGTATGTGTATGCTGTATAATTTGTTTTTTTTTCATTGAAAGAAATTGTTTATGACATTTATGCGTGAGTGGGGGAAGGGCTCCACCCCTCCCTCTGCACCCCCAGCCCGAAAAAATTCTAACCTAACCCAAACCTATTTTCAGTTTTAAAAGTAAAGTTGAGTTGGGTTAGGTTAGATTTTTTCGGAGTACAGAGAGGTGCAGGGGGAAGGGCAGAGCCCCTCTCTCGCTCACGCATTCAATAAATGATATTTTTCAAGACAAGACTCACAAATTCGTGTACTTGCGTGTTGAAAGCTGTTAACAAACTGCGAGAAATAGATGAAACACATTATTGACAAAAATATCCATGACTATGTACCTATCCCGTAAATGTAAACAAACACTTTTTCGTCTGCTCTACAACAAATACAACGTACACAAACTTCACTTTTCCTAATATTACTTTATAATACCCGAGGAAAAGTATTAAAACTGCAAAACATTAATTTGTTATATCTCCTAAACCAATGCCGTCCCCCACTTATTTCTTGCGGGGAAATTACCTAGAAAAACCTCTCGTACAACATATTTAAGTGGTGATAAAATCGGAGGTGTATTATTTTTTATGCAGTTTTACCACGATAAGATATATAATTATCACAATTGCACTCCGGTATTAACAAAGTTTGATATTTCATAAAATTGCTAAAAAAAAGTATTTCGCCAGAGGATAAGATTTTTATCAACTAAATTAACAAATTTTTCCAATCAAGCCATATTTCGCGAAAGAACACTCTCTCTCTCTCTCTTCCTAAAAAAAAATTTAAATTAGCTTAACGTAGCATAAACAAGTCCAGATCCGCTCTCATCTACGTAAACGCGGTGTGTTTTCACAGAGACCGTTACGTAAGACCTCCAGGCGGTCCGTTAACGGCGAGTAATGTAATGCAATCAAACAAAAAAGATGTAATATCCTATAATGTATGGAAATATTAGGAAGACGTACGCGTCGTTATTCATCAAAAGATTTCCATTGTACGGAAAATGGTAATAGACGGTGCAATCGCGAATGGCAAAAAGCGCGTGCTTTAGCTCGCACATCTCGCTATCTCCGTGCCGATCCTCTGGAAGCTTACGCGCGTCTGGAATACTTGGTCGGATAGCGAGAGGCCGGAGGATAGGTACGAGAGGTAGAAGAAAAAGAATGAGAACTGGAAAGAAGGCGGCGCGGACGGAGGAGAGGAGCGCGAGCGCATAAAACATTCAGGGGGCCGCGAGGTACCGGTGAATAATGCATAACCGAGGAAATGGACCGCTTAGGCGATTTAAATCTCATAAATGCATCGCCCGTTTGTTCCCAAGGACACGTACCGTTTTGTCAGGACATTCGCTTTCACGTCTCCCTTGTATCCGTGATTCTCCCGTCGATCCTCCCGCGAATCGAGTACGGGAAACGAGAGGAAAAGTCGCTCGCAAATTCAGGCCGTAAAAGGCAAAGCTAGTATTATGAAATTTAAAATGAAAAAAAAAAATAGAGTTAAGAGACAAAGACAAAAGAATTCTCCGCAGTTTTCTTAACGCTGATGCTTTTTAATCTCCACCATACCTTGCGCGAAGTATCTACTACGTAAGCGATATTACCGCGAGTATCAAAGTTGAAACTTCTCGCAAGGAATGCACTCTGGAAAGAAGTCATGCGCAAACCTCTCCTCGGATGATACGATAAAGTATCTTCAAAGTGAAAACAAGAGAAAAAAAGAGGAGTACGCACCGCCAGAAGGGATTCCCTAGTTTCCGAGTTTCTAGAAAGAAACCTTGTTTCACCTCCTTCTCTCCGATTATAATTATAACGAATCTTTGTAAAACGAAGATTTTCGTGTTGTCGCAGCCTCGAGAGACAGCTAGGGTTGATTGTATCGAAAGGAGAAAGAAGATACTCCGCGACGAAGCCTTCTCTCTCGCGATTACAATTTTTCAAACAATATCGCGAAACATCCTCAAAAGAATCGCGTCTTTTGTGCGACCGTCTTCGATATTCACCGCAGCCATGTAACAAGCTTTATTAAAAAAGTCGCAAACCCCGTCGTTCGCGTAATTAATAACAGGCAAAAGCGCGGCTAATTATGGCGACACGTTTTTCCTTTCTGCGCGGAGACTCGAGAACCTCGTTTACCGCCTTCCGGTTTTCAACGTCAAGTCACCGGCGAGATAAAACTCGACGCGGTCGTTTGAAGTTTGAAGAGTTATCTCGGCCTCCCTCTGATCTTCACGTGACGGATTAATTTTTGATCGGTCGTCCAGTCACGAGTCATTGAGGCAAAGGAGCGACGGTGATTCGGAAATTAGGTCAAAAGAGAGAACAAGCGAAACTCTCATTCGTACAGACAACGAAAGGAAAAGTCTTCGTCCGTTCATCCTCCGAGAAAATCCAGCGCTCCATAATTCGCTTTTGATAGATGCTGCTGCGAAACTCATTTCTACGCCAGTTCGAAAACCAACGGAGTACGTCACGCGAGAGAGAAAATTCTCAGGAACAAAGGAGGTCTTTTCATGCCTTAAAGAGCAGCGAGCAAAATGCTTTCTTCTCGCAACGAGATAAAGGAAAAACGGTAGGGAGGTAATCAGCGAAATTTTAACACCAAAAAGTGATCTCGGACAATTATCATTGTTTTATTTTTACTTATTATTATAATTATTATCATTTATTATATTGTCAATATTATATTAAAGATAATATAATATTATGGCATCTCAATTGAAAGAAATTTCTATATTTGATTAATAAAAAATAATAAAAAAATTGATAACTAATTAAATTCATTAAAGACAAAAAGTTTGAGAAAGAGAGAGAGAGAAAAATGGAAAAAGTGAAAGAAGGGTAAGATATATCTAAATTGAAAGAAATTTCTGTATTTGACTAATACGAAATAACAAAAAAAAATTGATAAATAATTGCATTCATTAAAAATAAAGATGGACAGTTTGAGAAAGAGAGAGAGGGAAATGGAAGGTGATAGAGAAATGGAAAAAATAAGAAGAGTGAGAAGAAGACGAGTGAGAGACGGCAACTCTTATTCGTTCGAAAGATTCAGTAGCACGAGGAAAGCCGGATTGGTAACTCGGTTTCGGTAACTCACTCCCAGCACGATTCGAGTCGGAAAAGCTAGCTTCAAACTCTCGGCCGGATGTAACGTGGCTCGCGCTCCGCTGAACGTGCAACGAGGTCGACGTCGTTCGCGTGGAAACGAGTTTGCACCCGAGTGCTCGTTCGTGGAGGAACGTTTGACCTGAAAGGGGTTGTTGCGCGATTCGGCGCAACGGGTTCTTTACACCATTGAAAAGGTGAGATAAAGAGGAAGAGGTGGAGGAGAGAGGGAGGATGAGAAAGAGAGATAGAGAACGGATACGGTTTATCCATTTCGTATTCGCTCGAAAAAAAAAGAAAAAAAAAAAAATTCACGCCGTGGTGCAAACGACCGCTAAAGTTCGCGAGTTTATCAATATCGAGTTTGAAACAGAGTTCGGCCCACTTGGACCGTTTTTCCCGCGGTTTTCTGCATATTATTGCTCTGTCAGCGATCGCAAACTCTTCCCTCAAAGGGTGAACCGCAAAAATTACCGCGACTCGAAACGTGTAAAACGAGATGGGAAGTAAATTGACCGCAGTCCAAGATAATTTATTCATGCAAAAAAAGATTCGATATTACGTCATATAAAAAGATAGAAGATCATACGTGATACTGCCGTATACTTGCCCCGTTCAAAAAGAAATTAAATAAAACGTTCGGAAAGATTTTTAAAGCACTTCCATGATGCATTGTATGTATTGTATAAAGCGTTTCGTACCAACAATTTCGAAGCATCTTGTATAATTCATATACACGAAGATACGAATTCTACGCGATTGTTCTCAAGTGACTCGACAACAGTTCAAATTAAACAGAAATGGCAAAAATTGCGAAACAGCACGGCAAGCATGAGAATTCGACGCGGCGTTAAAAGCCTCTCGGATTTCGCGTACGGTGTTTCGCAGAAACTGTATAAATAGTTACCTTATTCACAGCCGGCAAGTCACTTCGCGATTCGTACGCGACATAACGATGAAACAACAATGGCTCACCGAGGTACAATCTAGAGCTCGGAGCTACAAACAGCTTTTGTCAGGCTGCACCACTCGAACTCCCATCGGGAATGACCCTTTGTGTTGACCACTCTTATAGTTCACTAACAAGACGAGACGACAAACATCGAGTACGTTCGACTAAAGTGTATATGAAAAATGCAATTTTCAACATCTAAACCATACAATTTAAATCGAATAAAAAAATATGGTCGAATTAGTATTTATTTTATCGATAATTGATTAATACTCTTTTCATCTCTAATTATAATTTGTTAGTTTTAATTGTGTAATTATTTTAAAGTTTTATAATAAATTTTTTTTTAAATTATCTTGCAAGCCTTTTTTGTTTTGTCTTTTCGATATTTTTCATAAATTCGTTTATATCAAACATAATAATTTAAAAATAACTATTAATTTATTTAACAGATGAGAAAAATGGAATCATATAAATTATAAGAGGAACATATATGTATAAATAAATATTATACCTAATTATTTCGTATAATTGACAGCCCTTTCCAACTCTCAAAATTAACCATATGTCTGCAAATTTCCAATATACAATTTCCGAATTTCCTTTAACTGAATTTGTCGCATCGGTGTTTAAAGATGAAAAAAGTAGAACGGATCAAATGACGTTCCCTTCGTGTACATATGTGTAATGAAGGTCCAAAGATTCAATCCGGCGTCCAACGTTTAAACGATCGAATGTTTGCGGTCTGATTGGCGTTTGCCAGCCGATTGAATTTGCGGGAAGAGATTAAAAGTGGGCTCGGATCGAGGACCGAACGACGGCGGGCATATGTATATCGAAAAGGTCGGATCGATTATGTTAAACGACTGCGGAGGGAATATCGCGCGCGATCGGCGGATGAAGGGAGGATTTCGCAGCTGGACGAACTGCCAGCTACAATCTCGCGTTAAAATTTCATAAATCACGGCAGTGCACGCCTATCGGCGGTGAACCTCGAAAGGCCCCACGGCTTGATGAAGAGGAGAGACCAGTATGCACTCGGCCACTTGCGGTCCATCATTTGTGCCGAGCAACACGAATTAAAAAAAAAAAAAAAAAAAAAAAAATTAAAAATTATTACATGTATGTATATTTTTTCAACAAAATTCTAAAATAACCGCCTTCTATTTTCATAGCATCTGTCAAATTTCACAGATTCCCTCTAGTTTAAGCTCGGGATAAAATCGCGGTCGAATACTTGGACTAACGTACGTAAATTTCGTTACATTTTATACGTAATACGATTAGTCGTGCAAAATAGCGCTGGCCTGTATCAATAGAACGGAGGCTAACGATGATTAACGATAAATTTCATAAGGGAATTAACGTAAATCAAGGCGTTTGATACACGGATGGCTTATTTAATCGAGCTTCGTCGAAGCGTTATTATTTTTATTTCGCACAGAGCCGCTCGGATGAATGATTTTCCGGGACAGTAATTGCAATTTTATATCTTTCGCTTCGTTTTAGCTTAATCGCTCATGCCAGAAATTACTTATATCGACGAAAATATATATTTTACAAAATTGCTCGCGGTTAGAAACGAAGCGTGCGGAATATATTGTACATTGTCCGATATAGTACGTCATCTGGTATCTTTTGTTCCCGACAATCCGTGCACATATTTCTCTGCAATTAGTTTAATTACATCTCGTCACGGTTCGTTTATTTGCATAATTCGGACAAATATCCGTCCCGCGGGGATTCGCGCGCGGTCAACGAACGAACGCCGCTTGTTCATATCGCATGTCGAATCTCATTTTCGTTATCGTATCGTTTCGACGAAGGCAATCGATCTCTCTGCGGCTTGTGACGTCCGTCGATAGCTCCGGATCAATAAATGTTTTATCCGACTTTTATACTAACGATCGTCATCTAGGCGCACTTTACGATCCTCGTGTAATCGTATGGAGGAGTGGTTGGCATTACGTTGGATGGATGGTATTTTCGCGAAATGTTGGATGTGCCATAAAACAATAATGCCCATAATTTTATTAAACATATAAAACAACTGAAATACCACTTTTATCTTCAAACATTTTTGCAGAAAATATATTCAAGGGAAATGTATAGTTAGAATAATTAATTTTATTAGAACATATATTGAAACTGTCGAACAAAAGATTGCAGATAATGGCACCATGGAATATCTATAATTGCACGTTTATATATGCAACCGTTAATGCAATCTATTATAAAATGAACTAAATTACAGGGTACAAACGTAAAGCAAACGCACGGTGCAAATCCACGTCGCGTGAGCGTAAATCTTGTCTACGTATTAGTTCTGTGCCTGTGGCGTGCAAATATACATAAATATACATAAATATACATAAATTATGGTGCATTACGATTATTTCCATAATCCTCAAACAATAAGCTTGTTACTGTCATTCTGTTTATATTTTCTGTAAATTTGTTAACGTTTCTCGTGGCTGAATCAATGCATGATACGGTCGTTTTCTGCTTTTTTCATGTAATTCTCAAAGTTAATTGTTCTAATATTATTGATAATTATATTCATTTCATAATTATTGCGCAACATGTGTGTGTGTATATATATACATTTCGATTATTACTCTATCCCAAAGTACACACACGACAAATTTATTGTTTGTTTTTCTCTTGGCTCAAATGTCATATGGTCGCGGAACGAATTACTTATCTCTCTCATCGAGAAATGAGAAAAATGTTCATCCGAGTAGTTATTTTTCAAACAACGTGCAAATATTTACGGATAGATGGACAGTAATTTTATCGAAGAGCCGTTCCATTGTAAATGTCACGATTTATCCCGCGGGCATTGGATGGATTTTTACCTCGTATCTCTCAGATTTTTACGCTGCCGTCGACAGCGTACATTGTTCCGCGTATAATAAAGCTTTATTTACGAAAAAACGGAGATGGTGCGCGTAAATTGTAAATGTTTCTTGTGCGACGACCCCCAGCAATATATACATATACGCGATTATTATTTATTTTTCTCCGCGAATCGTGGGAGCGATTCACTCGTTTGCTCATTTGCGGTTTCCTCTCGTGGACGTGTTTCGCTTCGGTCTCATATATCCACCGGTAAAAACATCCACCTCGATCTTCACCCACGAGAGTGGTGTGTTTTTTATCGCGTTTCCGCGTTCGTGTTTCTCTTTCAAAGCCATAAAAATATGCCATCTAAGAAACGACTGATGCTGATAAAAATCTCACATGTTAATCAATATTATCAGAGACTTTAAATAAAATCAATAGAGATAATATAATCTTTTTCTGTCATTGTATAAACAGTCAAATATTTAAGTACTATTTTTACGAAATGTTTTTAAATATTGTTTGTGCTCATTTTATTTATTTCTCTCCTGTAGCTGACATTCTTTAAATCCGTTTTATTCATGTGTTTTACTAAATAATGTTAACTATTTTTGTGAGTTTATATAAGAATGGTCTTTTTTTAAATAGAATAAATGCATATTTGTTTAAGTATTTTTCTTACAATAATATGTGCAATAATATTTGAAATAGTTTCTGTGTAAATATAAATTCCTTGAAAATTTCAAATACTATTTCAAAAAATAAGAATTCCTGACATTTTTTAAAATTATATTACAATTGGATTAATAAATCCAATTGTTACATTTCAAATAAAAATATTTCCTATATATTTATACTCCTATCGCCGCGCAAAATATATTTTTAAATAATATTTTTTAATCGAACGAAACAGATACCGTCTCAACGATCGTTTTGAATAATTTGCGTTTGAAATTCGGTCACCATTGGATCGAAGAAAAATGCGCTTTTCATTTCGGTCCGCAAAAAAGAAAAAAAAATGTGAGAAAGCGGATCGAGTCAACCAGTGAAAAAAGAGGGAACATTGCGTTATACACCGAGGACGTGGAGGCGAGGGCCGACGAATACCCGCGAACATTTCCTTTCTCTCCGTAGCGTCATTTGCACCGAATTTCACGGAAGCGCTCGCAGGAGACTAGCTACATCGGAATTTTCCGTTTGCGTCGGGTAAATATTTAAGCTCGTATTCTCCGAACCGCGTTCTGACAGCTCCCCCTCGTCTTTCTCTATATCCCCCAACTAACCATCCCTCGTCGCTCGTTCCACATATCCTTATATTCCGATGCGCGAATCTTCCGAAGCCTCTTTCGTGCTTCGAACGATCAAATATTACTCGGTTCTCCGAGCGATATCTCGATCAAACGTCACCGTATATGTTGAAACGACGCGAAATCCATGATGATCGCGTCAAAAATCCGTGGCACAGATTCGACAAAGCCACTATAATGGAAAGTTGCACAAAGTGTGGTAGCTACGTGTGAGAGTCTATGTTGGTGGTTTGAAGCGAGAATTTTTCTCTCGTGGCCGCAAGAAAGGACTTTGTTGTTCTTGAAATGTCGCGAAAAACGCTTCGATCGCGCCAAATAATCGGAGCTAAAAATTACACAAAGACCATTTTTCTCATAATGAAATATCGATCGACGAGCATACATCGTGGACGTTGCTTGCTACAAAAAAAAAAAAAAGTCACCAAACTTTCACGCCCCTCCGAATTATTTTAGTTGCGAAAACACGATACACAAAAAACTCTTGTTTTACGAGAAAACTATATGCGCGCGCGCGCACGTGATTGTAAGTAAAAATGAAAAATAACGCCGAGCACACAGGTAACGCGTGAAACATTACCCGCAACATCCGGCAAACACCGTGAAAGTTTAACGTTACGTTTTACGTATTTTACAACGCCATCGGGTTTTCGGGCACATCTCGCGCGAAGCGACCACTACCACCTACACAGACAGCACAAATGCATCAACGTCCGTTCGAAATTGCTCCTCCCGGCCTTTCTTGCTCGAAATTGCATTGATAGAAGCCTGACGAAACGCAAACGTGTTTCCCGTAATTTGCAGTTGCCGCGTTAAAAGAAAAGTTCACACGCGAAACGACAGACAGACGTGAAACAGGCCGCTGCTCCGGACGAAGATGGGAAAACCGTCGAGCATGAAACGCGTTAGCGTTTTTTCGAGATTCCTGCGATACAGAAATAAAAAATTTGTATTTCTCGGAAGCGTATGTGACTTTGACTTTACGTGATACGCACTAACGGAAAGCTCGTTTGTTCCCCTTCATACACGTCGTTTCGTTTCAAAAACTTTTCGCCTGCATTTTCAACAAAACATATTTTTTTTTTCCTACGCTGCCCTAACTGTGTCACGAATCCATCCCACGCGAATGCGAGAGAATGACAGACCGAGAGAGGATGGCAACCAGGTGACGAATTTATCGATAAAATCCAAAACGCGAGAATGAAAAATACATCGACGCTTGGGAAAACGAGACAAGGACATATCAAAGTTTGTCTTTTGTAGTTTTCAAAATGAGTTATCTGCAATTCCTGATTTTTGATCTGCAACATTGCATCATCTGTAACATCTTCTATTTATCATTTTCATGCCGTATGCTTAATAAAATTCTAAGAGAAGAGACGTCTAGATTTTTCAATTTTCAAAAATAGAGACGCGTCAATATATAAAATAAATTCAATAAATATATAAAAAGAATATATATCAAAATAATGGTTTTAAAATTGTCTATATACTTCAGGTTTAAAATTTCAAATAAACCGGCGAATATACGTTTTCGAAAATATCGCTGGGGTACAATTAACCGGTCAATCGTCTCGATACGCATAACGCTCGTGTACGAAGGAGAACGTTTGGGATGCCGCACGTGTTTCACGTTGGACGACCAATCGAGGATCTAGCTAGTATCGACGAACACCTTTCCTCGATCTTTTTCTACCGGTGGAGAAAACGATAGAGGCACGAAGTACATTTCCCCTCTTCCTACCCTCCTACCCTTGTCTATTTTTTGCAGCCGAGGGCCACCAGATGCCCGACGGCCATTATATTGCCTTGTCCGCGAAACTCCGCGTTCACCGTTCCTTTATCGATATAGGTACCGTTTTATCGATACCAATAAGGAGCTACGGCGGCGATCGGGCCGTAGTTCTAACCCGGCTATCGAGTGGTACATCTAACGTAACTTGGCGATGTGGGGAGAAACTGCTGGCCAGGCCCGAGGTAGATGGTTGAGGTAGACAGAAACAAACTTGTAACTTCTCGACTCCCACCAGCCCGATGTACTTCCGGAAACGTCGCCCGGGGACTTACAAAGAGGGAACGGGAAGATCTCACCGACCAAGTTGGCAGGTCGTACGAAGTATCATCTATACGTGAAAAGCCGATACCTACGTACAATGTACTTAGCGAAAAGAAAAAGAAAGAGGCGTTCTCTCTATATAATTATCGCGTTAACGTAAATCGAAATCTTACGCGCGATTCAGAAATCTCGTCGCCGATGGCACAGTGTCAGTTCGTGATATCATGTGCGAGGAGGCGATTCTGACATGGCTTGATAGAATCCGGCACGGCTATCAGAATTTAATCAGAAATAAATGTTTGCGAACTAAGCCGCGTGACAGCAACAAGTGGCTAACACCGTATGACTAGACACGTTGAAATGCATCTGCTAAACCAGACATAAAGTTGAATCCGACGTAATAATAAAAAAAAAAAAAAACGCGTGGCAGCTTCGCGAGTTGAAATAAAATTATGAAGACGGAAGAGAGCGAGATACCTCCCCTGAGAGAGATACCCCGAAGGTAATACAAGACGAAAGAAGCGGCGAAAGAGAGTGTCGCCGGAAGGACTCTTTTTCGAGGAAAAGATCCGACAAAGACATCGCGTCCCTTCGGACATGGCTGGAAAAATGTGTACGAAAGCGACCAGGGAGATTTCTAACAAAACTAGCCAGAAGGCAGGTCCGGTAAATATCGTGGGGTAGGAAAAATGAGAGAAAGAGGAAAAGGTCGCTCGCGGAACGAGGTCAAGTACTTTCCGTCTCGTGTTCTCGAGTTGTCGATCTCGAAAGGGCGAGCGCGCGGTGGTGGTGACAACGAAGATCGAAATCTTTGTCACGAGCCCCGAAGTTTCAAGTCTCGCACGCGCGACTTCGGAACGGAAGGATATCGTAACTGACTGAGAGACTGGTGCTGGCCCCCAGAGGGGAACGACGGGGAGGGGGATAGATAGGTCAGATATCTTAGCTTGACAAGTTGATGCATCCCTCCCGCATCCCTTCCGTATCGAATTTCTTGAAAGCACCGACGAGCGTGCGGGCGAAGAAAGGAACTCTTATCGAGTTCGCCATCCGTCCAAAAATAGGGGTTGAAAGGGGAGAGGGAGAGCAGGCGACGATACCGGATCGACATACCCCGAGCTTTTGAAATTCTGCTCTTGAGACGATTTTATAGTGTATACGTGTACGAGGAGAAACAAGAGATTTCGATTCATCCTGGAGCGTGCGCCAAACTGTTACTGTTACTGCTACTGTATACGCGATTCCTTCTTAAAATTCTCGCTCTCATGGAAAGATTAGAGATACGAAGCTATCTTACTGTGAACAAAATTTCTGTGCCCTGTTTCGACATACGATCGAAAATTTAGAGGGTGTATTTTACTTACGCGCCGTCTAATTTCACGTTTCTTTTAATCATTTTATTGTTTTGCACTTTTGTAAACAAATATGTGATATTATATTTAACTTTCCCAATTTAATTTTTCCAAACTCGAAAAAGAAGATTATTATTCCCCGAGTTTTTCTTGATATTGAATGTAGTAGTTGCAGTATTTGTTTGCGTTGTATATTGGAAAAATTTTATTTTTCATTCAAAATTAAATATATTTTTCAAATATTTCTCAAACAAAATTTACGTAAAAGTTACGGTTATTTAAATTCAATGATGAAATATTAAGAATATTATAAAATATTATAAAATAGATTATTTTTTATACTACTTTAACTTCGAATTTTTTTTTAAATTGTGATAAAATTGTGATAGAGTATTTCTAAGCCAAACTCGTATTAATATAAAAAATAACAAAAAAATAATTATTTTTAAAATTTTTCTGTGTGTAAAATTTACATCTTATATATAGATCACTTTTCATAAAATATTTTTACTGCCAAAAATTGAGCTGTAAGCTATAAAGAAAATTGTTAAATCGTATTAAATGAAATATTAATTAATAGATACATTATCTGAATAAAGTATTATTTAAAATCGTATTATATTTTATTATACAATATTCTCTTAACAAATAGCTCGTACTAAAAGCGAAAATTATTACTTGACAACTGAGTATATAAATATTTGATTAGTTTCACTACTCGCTTGGATATACACGGTTATCACATAACATATTATCGTAATCCTTCCAAATTCGCCGCAAAACTTAATTCTTTCGCGACATTATCTCAATGAAGTGTTCCTTCGGGATTCGAAGACGGATATCTCAGGGACATCCGACTACGGGTGAAATCGATCTAAGTGAAAGACGAAGAGCGCGCGCGAAATAGGGTCGCCATGTTCGCACCACAGTTCGAGAAGTCAGGGCGAGGGCATCTCTACAGTTTCATCGAACGAATTGTATCGGTGTCGGACGTGCCGAGTCCCGCATTGGGCTGGATTCTTCAACCGCGCGCGGAAATTACATTCTCGGATGGAACGCGGGCGCGACCGGCAGCGCAAGAAAGCATAGAGAGACCGAGCGGATAAAGGTGGCAAAACGTAAGGGAAGAAAAGATCACGGACGCGCCACATCTCCCGCGTTCATCGCAGCCGGAATTAAATTCCTCGAAAGAATGCATCGCGTCGCACCTGCAAGTGTCCGACACAATCCCTCATGTATCGTTTCAAAAAAACTGGACCGAGCTCGAGTTCGCTCCCGGAAAATAAATAAGTAATTCTTTCCCATGGATTATTTGCTGATTATATATAAGTTCTCTCGTAAACTTATTGAAATTCGAATAAAACTCATTCCAATTAATAATCCTAAAGTAGAATCCTTCTCTCTATATATATTGTATTTACTTCAAAAATTCCTCCCATTGTTAGAAGCACTTTTAAAATTATTTCGCAATTAATATATCTCTAAAATTTTATCAATTAAATATCCCACGAAATTAATAATTTCTTGTGTATGTATATATATATATATATGCATGTGTACTGTGAAATAATTATTTTTCTGCACAATTAATTTTTTATGGCGCGTTAGCAAATTAAATATTTTGTTTGTAAAATCCGATGATAAAATATTTTTGATAAAATTTTTAATATTATATTCGCTTGCACGTGTCACGCGTTCAAAGAAAGAAAACGATGCAACAACGACATGTACGACAAAAGTATATGTTTACTCAAAGCTTGAAAAAAAATATCGTCGTGACACGTTTATACAGTAAAGAGAGCAAGGTATGGAGAAAATTGACCAACCTGCCGGCAAAGAAAGAGAAAAGACCAACATTTTAATATGAAAAAACTACTCTACCCTTCCCGAAATACGTAACGTTTCGTGTAACTTTATACGAGGGTAATGTGCATGAGGTAAATGAGCATCATTTTTCAAACAGAATATTCTCGCTGGATGGCAAAATAGCCGCGCGCGAAAGATGTCACATTTATTAAAATATAATAGCATTCTCGATTCTCTCTCTATCGTATATTAAATACATTCAAAGGAAAGGTGTTTCACTGTTATTCCAACATCCTCTGCAATATAAAAGTGTCTTTTATATCACTCGATTGAGTCGGGAGGGGTACCCGCGTATATTTAAACCTTCCATATCAAAGTATATTTGCAGTAAACGAAACCATCGCTTAATGCCTATCGGAAAATTGTGCGGCAACGATACACGGGGTGCCTTCTATATATAAGGGGAAAAAGATCTTTTACTGCACACTCGGAATCGATCGGACGGAATCGCATGCGAAAATATGCCAAAGCGTGTACATAGACGAGCCGTAAACACTTTGCGTCGCTTCGAGTTCGGTCCGGATCGCCAGAGCGAGCGAGTACTCACAGGGGTAAATTAAAATAGGACCCCCCAGGATTCACGTCAGAGCGGGAGAATGACGAACTGGAGTGAAATAATGCGAAGCCAGAATGGGAAATGTGTGCTCCCGTGCAAATACGGCATGAATGGCGTTTTTTCTCGTTTTATATACCCCTCTCGCCCCCTCTAATGGCTAACCGACCCCCCCATTCCCCGCATTACGTACTTTGCGTGTGGCAGTATATTTCGCGCAATTATACAATTTGCGAAACACATACGCGAGTATGAGTGATAAAGATACTGCCGCTAATTTGACACAACCCGAATTTCGCTAGTTCAACCGTGAAAAATTGCGGACAAAACAGCTTCGCTGCAAAATTATTCCAGTAAATAATGCATATGATGAGATATAGATAAATCTTCTTCGGGTTTAACGTGACGGTATTCTTTTAAGGGATTTTATACATATTCATAGAGAAAGAGATGACATAAAAAAATTTCTATCTTGTTTGCTTCGAGCCATGCGAAGTTTGTTGAATCTTTAAAGAAGATTTTACGTTCCCGAAATATATCTTTACGAATGACAATTTCAGGAATTTTATCGTAGTATTTATAACATATCATATCTATGTAGAACTAAATAAACGATTGAAAATGAGAAACTTTTGACATAAAAAATCTTGACCTATAATTCAATCGAAAATAGACTCTATTCCGATAGACACTTAATTTTTTCGAGATTTATCAAAATATTTGATCTTAAAAAGTGAAAATTATAAACCTCATTATATATGTAATTAATAATATATATTATTTATATAACAATATAAATAATATTATTTATATAATAATATTAATGTCCCCGTAATGTTTATGACAATTTGTTATTTACAATCACAGTAATTTAATCCTGCAAATTTAATCTTGCTAAAATTGTAGTCAGTAAAATGTACTCATACACAGATCAAAAAAAAATATAGTAAATATTTGTTACAATTTTCCTCTCTCTCTAAACCTGCTATTTCAAAAAATTATAAAATAAAACGTAATTAACTCACAATTACGATGCGCAACGGCGAAGTTGTAGTGCATGTTAATCTGTAAAATAAAAACACATCCACATTATGTACATATATGTATATATACAAAGAGCATGTCTCTAAAATAATTAATTAATTTAAAAAACTACGCGCAATCAAATTTTTTATTCGTCCCTTAATCAGAAAAAAATGAATTGCATATCTATCAAAAAATAAAAATCTTCTTTTTAGATATAAACTTTGAAAAAATATAATACATACAAATCTAATTCTCCTTACACAAATAATCTAAATAATTATAAATCTTAAATACAGCAAAATATTTTATATATGTATCAATATATAAAAATACTATTTAACATAAATATTTTAAGTATTTTGTAATAAAAAATTAAAGTATTTCATATGTGTTATATTAGATATAATAACTGAAAGTAGATCAATGTCGCGAAGATAAACGGATAATTAATTTTACAAATAAATAATAAATTATTTATAAAGTGCTTACCCCACAGTTACTCCGCCGTTACCTGATACCTCCCCGGGCCTGCTCCTCCTCTCCATCTTTCATTACTTCTTCATGGCACTCATACAATATTCACTCGCGAAAACACGATTAATTACGATCAGCAGAATCTAATCGAATAATCGCGTGACAATATTTTTATCATATTTTTATCGTATTATGACGAAGAACAACGCGAAGTACGAGCCGCTCGATATTCGAAGATTATTATATATCCATGCGCAATTCTCTATTATTGATGGATATGTAAAATATATTCGTACCTTGAAACAATTTGATTACTTTGATATAAATAAATAAGAGTATAAACGAGATAAAATTGAAGATAAATATCTGCAAACAGCAATATTCTAAAACGTATGCTTGCTGACAATTTACACGACGGATTACGATCGAATAAATCTCGCAAAATATACGTCTTGACAAATTACAATATATACGGGCAATTAATTAATACGCGATTGATATTTATCGACTGATATTTATATTTACTTACGCGCCAAGATACATCGGCATTTTCACACCACAGACTTCTGTATACTACTAGACCGATAGCTCCCGATTGAAAAGTGAGGCAAGTGGTGGGGGTAGTTTTCATGCCATGTTTCGTTAGGTAAATAAAGTAGTATGTTTATCAGTGTATCTATACACTGTGTGCCAAATTGTTTTATTATTACCGAGACATACAAAAATAAATATACAAAATACACGTAGAATGCCGACGCCATTTTCCTATTTTTTCATGTCATTAACAAAATTACGCAGGTACGCTACGAATCGACTTGGAGCCGAGTGGCTTCGTGATATGTTTAATTAATAAATACGATCCGTTATTAATTTATTTTAATATTAGCCATAATGTAATTTGTCAAAATGTGTGTTTCGTGAGATTTATTTAAGATCAAAATTCATCGTGTTAACAGTTGGTGAGCCAAAATATAGTCTCGAATATTGTATCCTGCAGATATTTATCTTTCATTTTACCTTGTCTACTTATTTATTTATATCAAAATAATAAATTATTTTAAGAAAATGTCACGTAAATTTGGCTGCATGATTTTCGAATATTGAGCGAAAATAACTTTTGCTGTTTTCTCGTCATCAAATATAAAATCGTCGCGTCGCGTTCGATTAACGTTAATAAACGTCGCGCAATTAATATATTCTGCTGATCGTTAATTAATTATATTTTCGCGAGTGAGTATCGTGTGAGTGCTATAAAGAAGTAGAAAAAGATGAACAAGAGGAGAGAAAAAGGCTTTAGGAGGCACAGCAGAGCAATTGTAGAGAGGGTAAACAATTTATAAATTATTTATTATGTTATTTGTATGAAATTAATTGCTTGTTTATCTGCAAGGCAGTGATCCATTTTTAATTATATTATGCAATATAAATAAATAATCTATATAAAATATTCCCGATTTTATTTGAAAGTACTAAAATATCAGTAATAAAATATTTTTGCAAAAATTAATATTTTATATATAAATACATGAAAATATTTCAACATCTTATTTAATTTTGTTAAATCTTATAATTACTTAAATATTTTTATAAGAATTAGATTTGTATTTATATCACATGATTTCAAAAGTTTATATCTTTTTTTTTCTTTTTTTTTCCAGGAATTGTGCAATATTTTCCATTTTATTAGAATCTGCTTAACGAATAAATGAAAAATTCGATTGCGTGTGTAATTAGTTTTTTAAATATTAATTATTCTGCCCTGATTCGTATATATACATATACATAATTTGAATACATTTTCATTTTATGGATCAACACATTATTGTATACTACAATGCTTCTTTTACATAATACGATATTACATTATTTTTTAATTTTACAATCCTGAGAAGTAATTGGTTTAGAAAAATTGTAACACAGACATACATACATATTAACATTTTAATAACTATTTGCATTATTTATAAAATAAAAATTAAATCATCCTGATTCGGATAATACAATCCAATTTTTATATAAAAAGTCCTCATTAATATCCTGTATGATACAGTATAATATTATTAAAAAAAAAAAAATCAACTACATACATTCAATTTTATTATACCGTACTAAAAGTCGCGGACAAGAAGGAGCACACGGATAAGTTATCGTGCGGTGCCAATGGCACGCGCCTCTTCTACTACACGAAGAACTTCTCAAGGAATAATTCAATCTTCGCGAATCTCGGAACGATCGAAAGTTTCGGAAAACGCGTTCTTAGAGATTTCAAACGCCGGTTATTGGCGGGAAGGAATCTACGACTTCAGCGACGAACCGTTCGTTGGTATACTATCGTCGATCCCTCTCGTCTCTATATCATAGCAATTTTACGCCCGACCGAACGAACCGTTTCAAAGCTCACTGAACTCGCTCGAAAACTTGGAATGATTTGTACAACCAGATCGGTCTCCTCACTCTTCCGTCTTTGCGCAGATAGAAAAGAGATCCTCATCTTAATTCAAATTCTGTGATAGAAAATACGTCACAAAATCACAGAAATAATACATACAAAATTAAAATCTTATTTTACAGATATCTACAAATTACGAAATTTTATTTCTTGTCTAATATTATTATATTATAATTCATTTCTTACCTAATATTTAAAATACTTTTCTCTTTATATCACGAGCATCTTTCAAAATGTATACATAATTAATAAAAGTGCGAGCTTATCTAGCGCACTTAAATCATTGTGTATATAAAAAGATCTTCATAAAAACCACTTTATATATTCGCGTTACTTTCCGGTAACACCGCGAGGCAAGTAATAATGTTCGTGGCAGTAAAACAAGCTTCTTGAGCAGCGAATTAAACTCGCCTTAATACCCTCCGCCGAAAAAAGCGTACGCTCGTTAAAGGACGCCCTCACTACAAAATGCCCCTCGTACTAGTCGAGGTAAGGAGGAAAGCTACCTAAGACCAGGATGTAATCGCCGCGCAAGAGAGGAAACGTCGTCGGTGGCGCGATGCAATATTCTTTCATTGCCACGCCGCACCGGTCCTTAATGCACCGGGACTATGCACGATATATATATATATATATATATATAGTCGCAGTAAAAGACGCACGGCTAAAGCGCAGGTTCACCATACCAAGTCTCGTAACGTAAAGGATGCAACTTTTGCGAGACTCCGTGTAACAAAGTATGAATTAAAATCGCAGCGAGTTTGTAACTCGGTCAACTTGTTCAACTAGATAAAATGCGTTAAAATATACATATGCAAGCTAAGAACGACGTAAATTGATAAAAATTCCAGAAAGTCGACGTAAGTGACAGCAGAGAAGATTTAATATTTTATATAAGAGATAAAAGAGCTTAAAATATAAATTAAATATTACAATTAAGAAATAAAAATAACGCAAAAAGAAATGTCAATAATTAAAATCGGGATAGATTAATTCGCACGGAAACTTTAGGAGGAATTCAATGTTGATGAAGATTAAAAATAGTCTTCGTATGACTTACTTATGTATTCTTTTAGATTACATCTGTGATCGCTTTGCTATTTTTTCGTTTATTGAACGGTATAAAAATCTGCGACGATGCTCAATTCGCAGTTCCTCGTCATATCGCAATAGGAACAAGCTATACGATTAAAACTATAAATGCAACAACTCGAAAGCATCGCGTTTGATTTCCGATAACCATGCCTATACACTTCTCTGTATCCGTGAATAAACCATACTGTGTTTCGTCACTCTGCTGAAAATTGAACCTGCGAGTTTCACTCGGTGGAAATTTTTGATGGAGTTTCTCTTCGCAAGTAGCAGAGCGACGAATGACGGTTCGTTCTTTCCGCTCTTGTTTTCCTTCAAAAATTCAGCAAATTTGTGTTGTTTATTTTGTAATTTTTTCACGATACAAGAGAGATTAAACATGCCGATATATTTATATAATACATAACAAAAAAATATAACCAAAAAATTCTACTTAAATAAACAGTAAGCCAAATAAACGCTTGGATATTTTTTATAAAACAAATGTATCAAAATGAAAAATATCACTTGTTTTATATATATTTATTCTTTAGCTATCAATTCAATCAGTTTGCAATCTTTTAATATTATGTGAAACATATACTATTTATAATTAATAATAAATTAATAATAAAAAATGTTTAAAAAAACACAATAAAATGCCTAATAAATAATTTTCACCTCTATTATTCTAAACTAACTTAATTATGTAATTATTATATTTCTCGCTAAAATATAACGTCTTATATTTTTTATTATTTTATATATCATCACAGAAATGAGCGTAGAGATTTATTCATCACTGTTGCATCTATCTCTGTCTCAACCTCATTTTATATCGTCACCTCTTTCGCAAATTAAGTTTGAAAGCTACGAAGATCATTTGTCGTATACGCACATGGTACGCAACGCGTGCAAATATTTCGTAGACGGCGTCGTCGTTGTCGGCGCCGTCACGGCGCAGTAGACACGGTCGAAACTTCAGCTTCCCTCGTTCGTAAACTTCGTAAACCGAGTTACTTTAACGGGCGCAAAGCCCCGCGGCCGGAAGTTCCGACTCTCTTCCGCCATCGTAATTTGGTTAGGTCCGCGCGCGCGTTGCTTCTTACCGCGATATAGACAGACCCGCGAAATTACGCTATCTTTCGCGAGAGCTTCTCTCCCGGAGCAGCGGACGAACGATCTCTAGGCAGTTGGAAAGGGCGCGGACAACTTTCCGTAGCGCGGAGTTGCGAGTAAGAAGGAAAAAGCTCGAACTATCGCACCAACTTCCATAATGTTAGATTTATATCGAATAAAAAGTTAATAAAGTAATGAAACAAGGATAATAAAATAGCTGCTACATCCAGCTCAGAAATTATACGAGGAGCATCATTAGCATCGAATCGTATAACATGCTCTGCGTGAGGCATGAAGACAGATAAGAATAATTAATAATAACTGAAAATATAAGAAAAACGTGTAGAGAAAAAAAATATCAAAACTGACATAGAGACTGACTCCCTATTAGATTGACAGATCACAGTTCTAGTAGTGTTGTGTGTGATCGCAACTCTGCTTCAAACTTTTTTTTTTTGACAAATAGACTTTTCTGAAAGCGAATGACAAAACTGAAATTTGAGGAATTAATTCCCGAAACCAATATATTTACTGAAAACTACAGAAATATGATTTAAAAAATAGAAAAATACTGCAATAATTGAATTATATACAAATCTATCAATTTAAAAAAAAAAAAAAACTAAATATTTTTTTTCATTTATAAAAATAGATATTTTTAAAAACACATACCCACATTAATATGTGTTTTTTATTTTTATTTTTTTAACTTTCAATTTTAATACGAGACATTTTTGTACGAAGCATTTAAAAAGGAACATATATGGTATATCGTTTTAAATTAACAGCAAAGCAAAATTATGTAAATCATATGTAAATATGTACAGACGTCGATTCACGGAATATTCTAATCTAATTTTCCTAACCGCATTTTCAGAGAGAAGCTATAAAAATAAATAAATAAATAAAAAAGGAAAAAAAGATTTAAAAAACATGCAGAAGAACGTAATATCATCAAGACGATTCTAATAATTATTTTATTATGTAATTTTAAAAAATCGCAGGAGAAACATATCGGAATATTAAAAATTCGATATATAAACCGATTTATCATATAAACGAATAAAATTATGGACTTCTGAATAAAATGACTAAAAGATCCAAATTCACATATATCTTTGATAAAACGCAGCTCTCTTTTAATTGTTAAAAAATGAGGATGTTGGTTCAAGAGTTCTATGTCAATTTAAACACCTTTTTCTTCACCAATGTAATGTAATATTCATTAATAAATAGTGAGATAATATAAAAGTTACAGTTTGTTACGTTTTCTCGTTTAATCTCGCCATGTAAAGATTATTATGCGGGTGTTAATGTCTGTTGATTTCTGCTTGACTTTACATACGTAGACGATAACAAAGCACGTATCTGCGGCAAAGTTGCAAACATGTTCTCACCGAGTAATAGGGTGAAACTACCAAATCAAGAAGTATTTGCCTGTCTACGGAGTGAGCGCAGCAAGTAACGCCTACTCGAGTAACCTCGGCGTTCTGGATAGTTTCGAAATTACTCTGACTGCGCTTCCGCATGGTACGTCCCGAGCAACGCGGAATAATTGCATCGCATTAAACTCGCTCCTTTTCAGCCGGGCGTTTCTCTCGCTGCGTATCCGTATAGGGAGGAGAAACTCGGAGATAAAAATTAACCATGAGATCCGCATGAAAAACTGGACTGGTGAAAAAGTTGAGCTTTTTCAAAAAACTCTTCGCTTTGAAAAAATATATTCATGTTGAAATGTATACCACAATATATTAATAAATACATAATTCTCTAAAGATGATATATGGATGTACTGCTTCCATGTATGAATAATAACAATGATAAATGTAAATATATATATTCGCGTGAATAAATATACTTCATTTTTGTTGGCACTCATTTTTCGCGGATAATAATTATTATATATCTTCCAATTTTTATATGTTAATAACTATTATCAAACAAACATTTAGGACGTTACTTTACTATTTAATTTGATATCGCAAAAAATCTAATTACTGTGTATTAATTATATATTTATTAATATTAATATTATATAT
>NW_021851472.1:897254-901274 GCF_003651465.1 Formica exsecta | reverse complement strand
TAATTATTAATATAATTATTAATACTGAAAATATTCGAAAACAAAAAAACCGATTAAACCAACGAAGTCAACGAAGTGATTTTAAATCAACTATTTGCAGTTCATTCAAATATATACGACATAGTCGGTTGATTGCAAAATATGTGTTGTATCAAAACTTAATTATTAATATAATTATTAATACTGAAAATATTCGAAAACAAAAAAACCGATTAAAAGATACAGTCCAACGAAGTGATTTTAAATCAACTATTTGCAGTTCATTCAAATATATACGACATAGTCGGTTGATTGCAAAATATGTGTTTGTAAAATTGTATCAAAACAATTATAATCGTAAAATTTTCACACTGTCAACCGCAAGCCATTGAATCTGTCATTCGCGCGAATCGCAAAAATCTCGTTGAATTACTAAATCTCGGAAAGAGGCAGGAGAAAACTAACTCTTCACCTTCAGACGATTCGTGAA
The DNA here is from genome assembly GCF_003651465.1 of Formica exsecta. Classification (NCBI taxonomy): domain Eukaryota; kingdom Metazoa; phylum Arthropoda; class Insecta; order Hymenoptera; family Formicidae; genus Formica; species Formica exsecta. The sequence continues at coordinate 900,805 of NW_021851472.1, read as the reverse complement.
ACTATTCCACGAGCGAACGCTCAGATATCTTTCCGCTTCTCCTCGCGGTGGAAGAAGATCAGGGAATCTATTTAACTTTTATGACACCATGGGAAGGGATCTTTACTGTTCCTCGATAGAGAACCGGCACGTTTCACCCGAAGGGAAAAATTCTCTCGAAAACCCTTTCCCTTCGTGGAATAAACGATGATCGCGACGAGGAGGGCTCTCAAATAGAGCGGCGGCGGTCGATCTCGTCTGATGAAAATTCGTCGAGTTTCAAACTAACGTCGGTCACGCCGAGAGCGCGGAAACGAGGTAGCGGTCGCGAATTCAATCTCGGTCCGCGACCGACGATTTAACTCTTCCGCTCGGCTCTCGACTACAAAGTTCTTCCTCTCGGCGGAACGGATCTTTCAAACGCCGGTGAACGAACGAAGTGTTTCGCCGTGGCTGTTGACAGAAACGTTTGCGCGTTTTTCTCTCATACGACGACATACTTCTCCACTACACGTCGATCGATATGTCAAGCGGCAAAAAAAAAGGGGCACGACGAGAGGTACCACCACTATCGGTGAGGCGGGAAGATTGATAGAGGAATCGGTCGTTCGATCGATGAACCCTCTACCAGGTACGATAAGCACCGTCGCCTCCGGGGGATTAAATCCGCGACGTAATTGGATAGAAAAATGACCGGCCGCTACCGCTTCAACGACGAGCCAAGATAGCTCTGATATTTATCACCGGAACACATATCTTTGAAAATAATTCCTCGTTATTGGTATATATTAGAGACTATATTACCCTTTTCCAATTGAGAGAGATTACACAATTTTTGAAATTTATAATATATCTTCTAAATATTAAAAGAAAGAATTCCATCAAAAAGAATATCCTTTATAAGGATATAATTATTATTTAAAAAAATAATAATTTCCATTTATATGTGAACTAACATTAAATTACAATTCGTGCTTGTATCAAGCATAAACAGGTCGTTTCGAAAAAGGCACAATATCCCTTTCATCTTTTAAAGGAAGTAACTAATTTTAATGAACGATCCGTGCATCTACGTATTCGGCGTGAGAGGCGACCTAAAGATATACAACACAGTGCAGTACCAGGTGCATCTAAATGGGTCTAGCGAGGTCTAGAATCACTTCCAATGGTCACGTTTCGGTATTTACGAGCTCCCTTTTTCGCTGAGACAAACCACGGACACCCATCGACCCAATCGCAGCAACCAGCCAACCCGGGATCGTTTCGAAACCACGTTAACCTACGTCTCCGAAACCGCATCCTCGTTTCGTCGACTGCGCGGACAAATCGAGTACACCAATATACTATCAAAGTTATTAAACCGTCGTTAATACAACAAATTTTATAAAACTATGCTGAAACAAATCTCTCTTTCAAAATACCATTCTTCAAAAAAATAAATATAATATAAGAATAAATAATAAATATAAGAATATATCTTATAATATTAGGTCTACCGGTAAGTTCTGTCCGTTTTTGGAATAAAACAAAATACAAATTTTTATTACCGTCAATAAACTTTATTAAATAATGTAATTGCCATTATTATTAATGATTTCTTGCCAGCGTGAGGGCAATTTGTATATCCCATTTTCGAAAAATGTTTTATCTTTTGATACGAAAAATTGAACCAGTGCTTGTTTCATATCTTCTTCATTTTTGAATTTTTTGCCCCTCAAAAAATTTTGTAAAGACAAAAACAAGTGATAGTCGGAGGGTGCTAAGTCCGGGGAATATGGTGGATGCGACAGAATTTCCCAGCCTAGTTCTGCAATTTTTTGACGAGTCCCCAAAGCAGCATGTGGCCTAGCATTATCATGATGCAGTATGATGTTCCTCCTATTGAACATCGCCGGCCTCTTTTCATGGACTGCTGTATTTAAATTATCCAGTCGCTGACAATACTTCTCCGAATAATGGCAATTACATTATTTAATAAAGTTTATTGACGGTAATAAAAATTTGTATTTTGTTTTATTCCAAAAACGGACAGAACTTTCCGGTAGACCTAATAGTATCGTTTATTTATATACCCAGTGATTATTCAGGCGCTAAGAAGCAATAGATACACGATCCTTCAGCGCGCATTTGTCTACAGTTAAGATCACTACAAATCAGTTCCCGACCTCGTCAATGGCGTCTAAAAATATCGGCTGTCCCTTCGGTAGCAAAGTGCTTGCATACGTTGGGCGTCGTCTTTACGTGCCGGCATAAATATGTCGACGGAATTTGTGAGAGCACGAGCGTTTTTAGATAGAGCCTGAGCGTTCTCGGGGCGGTCGCGCACTTCCTTATTTCTTCTTGTGTGAGGAATTCGGGGTTGAAATAATCGACACGGCAACACACTGAGAAAACACCCAGACGGCACGCTCACATAAACGCGCCTTTTTTCTTTACGACATTACACTCATGTAGAAATCAATTTACGCTCTCGTTAACATAACTGTTGAACCAACAGTCTCGCAGCTGCCATAAATTTCTTCGACCATTAAGAAAGACGAAAAATTAAAAGCAAAATCGATATAGTCTCATGTTTATATGATACGCTTTGAAGTTCAGTAGAGAAATTTTTTACTGCGGTAAATAATTATATTTCTCTTTTACACTGCTTAAGATTTGAAAAGAAATAATATTAATATTAGACAATGTTGATTTATCTGATTTTATTTTAATTTATTTCAATTATTTTAGTTTTTTATCACAGTTATATATGCAGAGATTATTATATAAGCATTTTCTTTAGAAGTTAATATAAGAACTTTTGTTATGATTGAAGTTTTGAGACAATATGCTCGTAATGATTTATAGTCTTTTTAGCTTCTTTATATAAAAAATTACATATAAATTATTAATGATACTTTTTTATAATCTTCATTAAAATTTTAGAATTTATTTTATAATGTACAGCATCATAAAATCTTTGATGCTTGTCGTTAGGATTAAAAGAGAATCGTGTTAATTTCGCCTGTACTGGTAATGCGGCAGTTCGAAGAAGAACCATAGCTTGATGACGTATTAAGTCGTCGATGTAGAGATGCGCGACAATGGCGCGTTGCGCGACGACAAGGAGCCAATTATCTCAGCAATTTCATTGGCGCTATGTATTCCGCGCACGTCATAGCAAAATACTCGGGTGTGCAGGTCACGAGCAATTACGCTCTCGACGCCGACGCGACACGTTTTTGCCGGAAGATCTCGAGAGCGCGGTCTCCAAGATGGCCACGCCGGATACCTTTGGGATCAACGGACCTTCCGCTCGTTTCTCTAAGCTTTTTGGATCGCCTCAACCGACAGGCGGTTGTGAAACGAGATAGAAATAGCGACAAATCAAGCGCTAATTGCATCTACGCTGTGCAGGAGCGAACCGGTGTAAGTACGACGATTACCGACTTATCGTCCTGCGACGGAGGGAGAATCCCTTTGGGGCGCGATTGACGGGAGACGAACGAAGACTAATTCATCAGCTCGCTCTTTCCCACCCTCTCTCTCTCTCTCTCTCTGCCACTCTATAAATGTCACTTTCTCTCTCTCTC
>NW_021851472.1:862801-891629 GCF_003651465.1 Formica exsecta | reverse complement strand
TGTAATTACATATTTATTAATAATATAATTATATATATTATTTAAAAATTATTACTTATTGATATCTTGTATTTCAACTACATTTAATTATATTTTTATGTAATTAGATAATTACTTAGTTTCTTTATTTATTAAAATATTAATATATAATTACTTTATTATAAATTTAATTCATAGAAAATGTAAGAAAGTCTCTAGCTAAAAGATAAGCAAAAGATAATGTGCAATTTTTCAAAGTTTGATGAAGTTAACAAATCCTTTGCTCAAATCCAATTCTCCCTATCCCTTTTGAGCAATGTTTTGCATACTATAGATAAGCGATGAGACTTGGGAAGACCACAATAAGAAAGATGAATAAAACCAAACTGTTGCAGTTACTCTCTCGGCTATGGAACGGACCTAATGGCGTACTTGCAGGTAAACAGGCCGAGCAAAAAATGATATCTATCCTGAGAAACAGGTTTCCTCAAGCCCAACTGATTGAGGTTACCGATGTGTCAGGTAAACATTTCATACTTAGTGTAATATTCTTTTAAACACAATTTTTTTTTTAAAGAGAGAGATATAACAAGAAATTCACTTTAATTAATATAATTATAATTGTATTCTAGGAGGATGCGGTGCTATGTTTGACATAAATGTGGTTGCTCCAGAATTCAAAGGACTCAATACTGTGAAGCAGCATCGAATTATTAATGAGGTGGTTCTTTCTAAGAGAAAACTATAATAACATCAATGGAAATACAATATTATAAATCACTTTATTTGATGAATGCTTACAGATACTTAAAGAAGAAATTAAAGATATGCATGGTCTTCGAATACGTACGAGTATTCCACAATCGTAAATTTTGCTATAGATGACTGTGTTGTTATATTAGTTTCATAAGAACAATATTTAATATCAATTTTTAGCTCGAAACTGTACAAAACCTAAAGATCCACATTATGTACATTTTTATGTAAAATGTAAATTTTAAGAAAGTGCTACAAGAAAAGAAATAATAGAGATCTTTGGAATGTCTTTTGTTTTTTTTATTAAATGTGCGTGATTTATTTATATCGAAATTAAGCAATTTAATCACGAAAAATATTAAAAAGATAATTTAAACACATAATGAGAAATAATAGGATTCCTACTGTTATTATTATTAAAAATTTGTAAAATGCATTATTGCAATATCTGTTATGTAGTATTTTTATTATTGAGTGTTACATAATTATTATTATATATATCGCCTATATAAAATACAAAGGAAGATAACTACACAATTGAGAAAATGCATCACAAATGAGAGCATTATAAATATGAAAAAAAAATTGTGTCAATTACAAAATAATCAAGATATAATATAATTAAAATATAAAAGGAAAATTGCAGTTTTTGTTAATTAATTATGTTTTTATTTATTTATATATTAGGTCTACTGGAAAGTTCTGTCCGTTTTTGGAATAAAACAAAATACAAATTTTTATTACCGTCAATAAACTTTATTAAATAATGTAATTTCCATTATTATTAATGATTTCTTGCCAGCGTGAGGGCAATTTGTATATCCCTTTTTCGAAAAATGTTTTATCTTTTGATGCGAACCAGTGCTTGTTTGATATCTTGTTCCTTTTTGAATTTTTTGCCCCTCAAAAATTTTGTAAGGACAAAAACAAGTGATAGTCGGTGGGTGCGGAATATGGTGAATATGGTGGATGCGACAGAATTTCCCAGCCTAGTTCTGCAATTTTTTGACGAGTCCCCAAAGCAGCATGTGGCCTGGCATGCAGTATGAAGCAGCATGTGGGCCTGGCATTATCATGATGCAGTATGATGTTCTTCCTATTGAACATCGCCGGCCTCTTTTCTTGGACTGCTGTATTTAAATTATCCAGTTGCTGACAATACTTCTCCGAATAATGGCAATTACATTATTTAATAAAGTTTATTGACGGTAATAAAAATTTGTATTTTGTTTTATTCCAAAAACGGACAGAACTTTCCGGTAGACCTGATATATATAATCAAATACTAGAATATAAAATTCATAAGCAAAATCTACACAAGAAGAAATGTTTTTTACAAATTTTTATCCTAAATTATATTATAATCCCATTATTATACTTTAATATTCTATCCTTCATATTCTTTATTATGGATCTTAAATAAATATATTAATTTAATTTTTATACTTTTTATATTAATATACTCTATATACTATTTGAAAATGACAAGAAAATGTCAACAATCCTCTCAAGGCTTTGAATAAAAATGCAGAGTTATGTAATCTTTCTTGCAAGAGCATATAATAGTTCCACATTCACTGTGTGACAAAACTGGATGCTGCGCACAGACCGTAACAGAACCCGTCTAGCAAATTGCCTTTAATTTCTCCTCTCAATGTCAAAGCTGAATCTTTAGGCCAGATCGTAAAGAAAGTGTCTGGGAAACGACATTGGAGTGGAATGTCTGAACGGCGTAAACCTTATTCAGACAGGTCCCTGTAAGTCGCGGCAAAGTACAGCTTACAAGGAAAACTATATTGTTTCGCGTAACAAAGCCACTTCCCTCTTCTGCTGTACGCATCGGGATCACGGTTTAGACGCAACATCTTGGAAGAACCGGCACGAAAAGAGAAAATATGGACGGGTAGGAAATTCCCTTGTGTACAAATCCTTATTTATATACATAGCATAATCGGATTCCGAGAGAGGATTTTCTATCGCCAGGAGCATTCATAAAGATAACGAATAAGGAATAAGGAATGTTTCTTTTTGTATAGCATAATCTATTGTTTTGCAAATGTGTTGAATTGATACGTCGTTTTGGGCGGAGCGCATGCAAACTGCACTAATTACCCGTGACTGCTTAGTCATTAGTATGAATAAGTAAGCGTCCCCTTCTCCGCGCGACCGTAAAGAATTAAAGGCTTTTAATTAAAGACTCTTTTTAGGATGAATTTAGATCGCCTAATTTCGCAAATTATCTCGTGAACTTTCCTCCTTTTCGATATACTTTATTCCTCTGTCTGATCATCGTTACACAAATGTTTGAATAAAGAAGTTTTCCTTCATTGCAGTGAATCGTAATTATTTTATACTGCATAATATTCGCAATTCCTTGCGCTTTTTCTTTTCTCAGTTATTCTGTTAAAGAAATCCAGAACGATTATAATGAAATCGAATTATAGATAAGTCCAATGTGTTTTTTTAATAAAGTATTTTATCTTCAAGAATCTTCCAAGTCGATAAATTTTTCAATTAAATTATATAGATTTTATACTAAATTATATAACAAGATTATAATAATTATATAACAAATCGTTTTTCTAAAATTAATAATATTATATAATTAACCTTTCCTCTGCATATTAAATTTATAATAAAAAAATAATCTTTAAAACTATGTATAAAAAAAATTGATTAATTATATTTATTAGTTTTAATAAAGTGTCATACTGCTTATATTATTCTCGTTAATATTATTGATTCTTCTAACCTACGTAATATTTTGGCGAGAATTTTAATGCATGAATTACGACGCACGTTAAATGCCGTTTATGTACGCATGAGGGAAAACCGAAAGTCACGAATCCATTGAAAACCCGATGCATCCGCTTGGGCGGACGGACGGGACCACTTATCGCGCTCGAACTGTTTAGATATGCGATGCACCGCATCGTTCTTGTAAATTTGCGAGAGATGCGGGAAGCCGGTCGTGGAACCCACCACGCTCGCGCGTCAAGAGGGAATACCGAGACTTCGGCGGACTTTGGATGCCTTAATATTACATTCCTGGTTTCCTTCTCGTGCCGTCGAGCTCCTACGACCGGTCCATAAGCAAGCACCTTATCCTAAAGCTCGACCCTGGCAACGGCTACGGCACGGAACGCTGTTACGGAACGAGAGCCAGTTGGCCCCAGGAGAATCTCGGGATCTCTCTTGTATATCAAGCGGAAGTAGCCGGACTCGTTTCGTATACTTCAGCTGTATCATCCGGAAAATAACGCCGGGACGGGCGCAAGAAGAGACGTCGTCTCGCAACAACTTAATTCCATCCCACACGACCGCAAAAACATCCGTTCATTTACATTAAATCTAAAGAGATACGAATCTAAAGATGCTATGCAAGCTTCACTGTCGTTCGTAGATGCCCGGAAAAAGCAAAAGTATATAAGATCTTGATCGTATCTTTATTCCGCACAACGATAGACATTCATGCATAAAATTATCCATTTAGTTACTCTCTATTTCATATCCTCATTTACTTTTATTTGTACTAAAGTTAAAATGGATACTCTGATGTAAAACTGCAGATAGAGCTGTCTACAGTCGATTCATGCAACTTTTATGCAATCGACCGTACCTTACAAGCACAAGAGCAGACTTTATTCAACGAGAGCAAGATGCCTGGACATTCTTTCGTGCAACTATCGTCCTCCTCGTCCTTGGTCTTTTTAACAATTAATAACACGCATGAACTTTCTTCCGTCCGAAGCTAAGGGCGGGGAAAGAGGGAGGAAAAGAAACTGGGAATAAAGCGGAATGTAGGAATGTATATACGATGTAATAGGGTAACAGGTAGTAAAGAGAGAGAGGGAGAAGAGAAGAGCCACGCTCAAGCTCGAGAGCTTCAAGAAGCCTTTCCGAATTAGACTACCCCGAATAGGGGCTCGCCCACACCCGCGCTCAATGTATCCGACAACGAACGGCTTCGAAATCCTACGTTAGCCATCGACGCGGCCCGCCAGGATTCATGCCCCGGCACGTGAAATTTAGAAGGGACCCCCCTCCATCTCTCTCTCTCTCTCTCTCTCACTTGCCGTAAGTAACGAGGGGATACGGGGAGAAATTATTTAGCGGTAATGCGGCCGGGAGAAGCTCGTTTCGTTGTCGTGAAGGGAGGAGGTAGAGGAGGAGTAGGACGGGCGATGAGCAAGAACCGCACTTATCGATTTCGCAACTCGTTATTTTGCCCGACGGGGCGACGGCGCTTTTATAGTTTTTCCGGGATAGACTTTATATATTGGATGTGCGTCATCAATCGTTAACAAATTATAGCGGCAATCAGGGTAATAGCGAGATAAAAATTTTTCTTGTGTACGTGTATGATAGAGATTCAATATATCTCGGTAATATTTTCCAACGTGATTAAAAATACGATTATAGTGATAATAATTATATACATTCGTGCGATTGATATAATTAAATGGCACGAATATATTAGACATATTTAACTTGTTTTTTGTCTTTAAAATATTTTTGATTATATTGGGTTTATCGTGGGAAGATATTTGGCTGTCACATTTATCGCGTATTTACAATTAGTATCATATTTACTCTGATTAATTTTGTCTCTCTGCCAGATATTTCTCGAATTAATGATTTATATAATATTATATATACACACACACACACACACACACACACATATTTTGTCTTTATTTCTGTAAATATTCTACAAAAACGATGATTTGCCGTAGAGAGATAATTTTTCCTTTTGCATCGCTACGCTCTACATATATATATATATATATATATATCTTTAATGTTTAACTACCGTGTAATTCTCAAACAGACTGCTCTGGTTGGTGAAATAGAACTCTTAATTCGATCAGCTGCGTAGACGAAACTATATAGAAACAAGAGGTTAACGCTACTCGTGTTAACGCTTCGTTGGCTCGATAAGAGATAGTATTCCGAAACAAGCGTATAACAAAATTACCGCGGGTGGTTCTGTTCTATCTGTTACGGGAAAACAAATGTTTCCCGCGCGATTTTAGCGCGTTATAGAGGAAAGAATGGAACGCGGTAAAAGCGGAAAAGCGAGCGATTGAACACGCCACGAAACGCAAACCGAGAGCAACCCGTGCCCTCGTGGGAAAAACGCGAATCGCGATAAGCGATAAGTGTGTAAAATTTAAAAGCCGAGCCGCGCGAAAGCTGTTTTTCTTGCTTTAAGATTGACTCGATGCGAGAGGGAGAGGATAAAAAAGCGTTACGCAAAATCGTTTCCCCGGAAGGGAGCGCGTGTTGCTATCGTTGCTTACCTTATTGTTGCTATGTGATAACAGTATGTTCGCGATCGAACATCCGGAAAATGCCGTGCACTGATCTCGACGCGGATACCGCGCACTCGTTTCAAGAACAATAGCGTTACAGAAGGTATTTCGTGCAATGATCAGCGGTATGCGGTAGAATGCACCGACTAGAGATAAAGGAGCTTGAAAAAGACCATCAGAATTTTTCAGCAATTTCTTCTTAAGTAGACTTTTTCTCGAGTTTTAAATATTCAGATGCTGAAGAACCGTGAAATCTTATTCCTCATTTAATTTCGCAGGCGTAATTTGATTCAAATTTAATATAACGCTTAGTGAAATAAAGGGGGTATACTGTTGAAAGATCAACTCTCCATAGTTGATTGAACTCCATTATTGCACAGGTTCTACGTAGCAGAAAGAATAAAATATACATTTCTCATCGCGTTAGCGCCGCGATTCCATTAAATAAAGTAACGGGCAAACCACCGCGCACAGTCAAAGGATGTCCTTTTAACGGTGCCTTATGTCGGTCAAGCGTTTGAGCAAACGTAGCTGTGAAAACGGATCGCGCTCGGCCGATACTCTGTGGAATTACCGTTAAAAAAATAATTCTTTTTTTTTTCTTTCATTAATACGATCGATACGCTCCCCGCTCATTTGCATTATTCAACATTTTCCCCACGTTACGTCACGCGCGCGCTTAATATCCCGACGTTCAACGAGGAAATTCTCGACGCATCGTGGAATATCACGGTGCGCAACGCGCATATATTCTCTAACGAGAATCCATCCAAGTCGATCGTACCGTGTGTGCACGGCTTCGTATTAATTATATTCGCGTGGCGCGATTCCCTTAGGTCAAAGTCATCATCGGGAGAAATCTCATTGACCCGTGATGTCGCGTCGCGCCGTCCTCGTCTCCTCTTCCTCTCCCCTTCCTCGCCCCTCTTGTCCCGGTCCCGTCCCGCCGATGGGAATAGGGGAGAAAACAGGTTCCGAACAACGTTCCGGTACTATGCGCGATTTCGTATGCAAACGCAGAGATACAAGGCCGACCCTCTCCGCGCACACAATGGCTTATGTCATATTCGCTTCCCGTCCCCCTTCCGTTCCCCTTCTGTCATTCTCTATCTCGCTCTCTCTCTCTCTCTCTCTCTTTCCGCCACTCTGCAATGCTACACACGGTGTCCCAGGAGGAAAGGTCAATACTTTGGCAGGTGATCGGTCGCGAAAAAGTTTTTGCGCGTGCGAACATGTGTTGAAATCTCCGAGTTACAAAATGTGCTAAAGTTGAATTTAAAAAATATATCTCACATTAAGATCAAATGTAGAATTTTGCAAGATTTACTTTAATAGATAAATTTCATAAATTATATGTCACATTTTTATGTATTACTATACAAAATGATATGCAAATCTTAAGCTTAAATTTCCTGTTTCCTTTGTTTTATTTTTAATGACTTGCAACGTCCGTATAATTTCAAATTTAAACCACTGATGCAGCTGGCAAACTATACCGGATCAAACACCTGTCAGTTTAAAATTTCCTTCTAGAACACCCTGTACATACGCTCTCTCCTCGTACCCTCGTCGCTTCTGGGCTTCGCGCGAGTCGCACCGTCGGCGCATTACTCCGCTCTATTTTTAGCGAGCTACGTCATTCGGACAGCTTTGAGTAGCTCGCTCGAGAGTAACACGCTTGCTCTGATGTGACTGAATCCGCTGATTGAATCGAGCGCGGCGCCGTCGAGTGAAGCATCGAGTGGCGCCGGATTATTTAAGTCGATAACGCGCGTTCGCGATCAAAGCGTAATCGAAAGTTGGGAAAATAACACGCCTTCGCGTTTGCATTATCCATCCAGCGTCCATCTCTCAAGTCGCGCGATGTCAAAATAATGGCCTTCCTGAATTAGACCACCGAGGCTATAACTTTCATGCGGGCAATTTTGTATCGATTACTCGGTAATTGCGGTAAGAGCGCTTGCTCCGCGATAATTTTATACGAGAAGATCAATTCGACGTATAAACTGTAACAGCGCAAAATAAATTGATGAAAAGTACATTCGTTCTCTCTCATTTATTCATATATCGTTCGCGATTTCAAATCAAATATCCAAATAATCTCTCAAGTCGCGCGATGTCAAAATAATGGCCTTCCTGAATTAGACCACCGAGGCTATAACTTTCATGCGGGCAATTTTGTATCGATTACTCGGTAATTGCGGTAAGAGCGCTTGCTCCGCGATAATTTTATACGAGAAGATCAATTCGACGTATAAACTGTAATATCTCTTTAAAATTCAGTCCACCATGACAGCGCGAAATAAATTGATAAAAAGTACATTCGTTCTCTCTCATTTATTCATATATCGTTCGCGATTTCAAATCAAATATCCAAATATAATTTTAATGAATTCAAATCTCGATGAGACACTGGCACACGCGATTTCTCCTCGTATTTATACCGTTAAAAATTGAATTCACATAGGAATCTTATATCGGTATCCATCCACTAAAAAATTCATCGTGGAAATATTGAGAATAAAAGACTACCTGAGGAATTTTATTGAAGTTTTGCTATTTTATTCGCAAAATTCTGACCTGCCGAGGACTTTACACAGATATTGCTTCGAACCAATGCACTTTTATTTTCACCGAGTTGTTTTATCCGTTTATATTCCATGAGTGATCACGGTGCCATCAATATTACTACGCTCGTTTAGCATTCGACAGCTTGTCTGGGAGTTGTATTACATTTTTAATCGACAAGGATGAGAGAGAACGCGCGTATATATATACAGACGTTAAATCGCGACTGCGAGTTTCACTTTTCCGGACCAGTCGCATTATTCGCGAGAAATATGAAAAGCTTCGATAGAGAAACCCTGACGATGTCGTAAAACTAATAAACGACATTTCCCCGTCGACGAAGTTTATCGACTCGACGACCCATCGCCGTCGTTCGCGCTCGTCGAGCTTCAATCTTTCGGCCGATTTTCGATAACCTCGCGAAATATACACACACGGCTCCTGACCCAGTCGTGCACACATCGTAAAATCGATCGCGGTTAACGAGGTACCACCAAATCAAGAGAGAAGAGAGAGAGAGAGAGAGAGAGAGAGAAACGAACGAGAAAACTTTATCGAACTCGCGTATGTTATCGCGTACGCTGTTATCGCTATCGAAGGGCGATCGAAAATTTCGCTTTCCTCCCCTCCCCCTTTTTCTGTCTCTGTCTGTCTCCCACATTGCGACGATCGTAAATTATAATCGTGAAAATACGGCTTTTCGGGACATTAAACGGACGGGTTCGTGCTTTAAATAAAGTGGCGAACATGGGTTGATGGCGAGGGACCAAAACTAGAGGGAGAGGGTTGGTTGGTTGGTTAATGCGGCACAAAGGGGGCTGCGGACCGGACAGACCGCGGACCGAGCCTATAATTCCTGATCAGCATAAATCTCCTCCCTCACGTGCGTAACATACCTATGCGCTGTGTGTACATAGCTACTTCCTTCTGCATGGATCCACGGTCAAAGTTACCCCCTACATCGACGACCTCTCCCCTTCGCCTCCTCCTGCTCTCTCGCCCCTGTTGTCGCCCTCGCACGCACGATAAATACCCTCCCACAGGGGAGACTCCGACGCGAGGGCGCCGGATGCCACTTTGAAGCGGATATTCCGGCCAATGAGAGACGACAGGATCAAAAGTGGCTCCGAGATGGTACGAATTGCAAATTTCCTGCTTAACGTTGCGCTCCCAGAGAGGGTAGTTGAGCGACGGTGCATAATAAGGGTTATAGACCGACTGGTATTACGCTAGTACGTATCATGTGTGACATGGGGAACGACGCGATTACGTATTCGCCCCCGTTGTAACGCCGCGAAAATCTCCATTGACACAAAACGTTGGTTTCCGGGTCGAAACAACCAGGGTTTATCAAGGCGCGGGCATGGGAGTTGATTCAAGCCTTCAAGTTTTCGGGTAGATAGAATCCGGAAATTGTCCAATATTTTCGCAGATTTGAACGATTAATAAAATCCGGTTTGCCTGACTTCTAAAGAAATAAAAGACGATAATAGATCACTTCGTCATCTGTATTTTCTGCCATTCTCTCCAACTTTTCATCTAATCCACCAGATTTTTATTATATCTCTTCTGTGATCCTATATAATTTCTCTCCACAATTTTATAACTTTCTATGGTTTCAATTAGATTCGAGTTGTTTTATATTAATATCTATCTATATTTAATAGATTAGTGATTAGACGATTTAATAAATTTGCCAAGGGAATATCGGAGAAAATATTATATACAATCAAGTATCTTGAACGAAAAATTGTCGAACGCGGAAATATTCATAAATCTAATATCTTACGAAACCTTCTTACAAAAATTAGAAAAAAAGAATATATATATTCTATTGCCATATTTTCTCGTATATAAATATAATAATAATAATAATACAACATTAACAATAAAATTCGAGATTATTTCTTGTCTCATTTTTAACTATAATTATGGTAAAATTTAACAAAATTTTCACAATTTTCCTGATTTTTCATATATTCTATACGTGTATGAATTTTCATTTTACTTTTTCTACATTTCTTAGTTTTTTTAGGGCACTTCTAGGGAACATGTATGAAACTCCGTATCAATACGGTAGATTCTCGAGTAGTCGCTACGCAGTCCTCGAATGAGGGTGCCGTCATTTAGTGGACGATAATCAAAGGAATCTCGATATATCCTGGCTCTTGTGAAACGGACCACTTTGCGACCACGATCGTGGTCTATGCGATGCTATCAATGTGCACTTGTGTCAAACGGAACGAACGCTTTAAATTAAACGATCGCACCGCAAGGAACTCTAGATAAGAGCCCACCGGCGTTGAAAACAACTTCCGGTTGCTTCCGGTCGTCTCGTTTCTCCTTGATATCTGACACGAGGGCATCAGTGACTAAATAAACGATGGTCAACAAATGCGCGTGTGTGTATTATTAAATATAATAGATATTTTTCCTTAAAAACAGAGGTGTTATTTTCAAATTAAATTTGGTAAAGAGAAATGAATATTAAAAAATAAAGAATTCGTAAAAATAATAAACGACCAGTTTAGTTAACTATGGTTTAACACTATACAATTATTAATCTTTTGATGCATAACAAAGGTCTTTGAGATCTTAAAATTTTCCATTTTATGATACTTTTCATTACCTTTCTTTCAAATAATTTTTAAATAAACTTTAAGATAAATTTTCGACACACACAGTATTCAATTTATTAAAATTATAGAATAATTTATTAATATTATTAATAATTTATTAATTTATTAATAATTGAATCAGTTGTTAATAATTGAATCAGTTATTAATAATTAAATCAATTATTATTAATTTATTAATAATTAAATAATTATCGAACTATTGAAATAAATTTTCCATTATCTGAGTTTGCAAGACTTTATTTAGAAATGTCAAGCATATTTAAGGATTAGAATATAAAACCAATTATATTGAATAATTTTGATAATTTTGATTCTACCATAAAGGTTCTATGTATATATTTCTATAGATATCGCAAAGCTGCAAGGGTCGATTTTTTTATCGAATCACTCAAACCTTGCGCAAAAAGAAATTAATTAAATTCATAATACTACGCGGCATGTACGGGCCATTTAATTGCCGTGATTCGCTCAATGTCGGAGTCTGCGGTACGTGGCCGAAACACTCTCGACGTGCGTACATACCGGGCGTGAGCGTGCGTCGCATTTGTTTGCGCCGCACAAACAGGTGCCGTAGTTACCTGCGTACCCTGTCAAGCACGAAACAAGCGTCAATCACGAGATCTGCATAACGCGACGCGAGGGTCGAAGCGATCGATGGACCAAGAGAAGAAGGAGGGGCGCCAAAGAGAGGGCCGAACGCGTTCTTTCAAGAAAACAAACATTATTAAAATCAACGCACGCTGATATTCGACGAATTACGTTGCATTAATCGAATAGTCCGGATAGCGCGACGAAGAAGAAGAAAAAGTTTGACGGCCTGGAAGAGGTATGACTGGGGATATTCGCGGGAACCTCCCTCCGGATAGTTCGCAGACTCGTTATGTACCACGTTTCACTGCCGAATGTCGAATCGAATTTCTGCGGTGTACGTGAATTGAAATTACTTTCTGTGAACTTCTCCTATCGAAATCGCGCGAATCGACAATTTTTTCTGACCGTTATCCTAATACGAGAAAAAGGGAGAGGGCGAAAGAGAGAGAGAGAGACATTCCGCCTACCCTTAGTGAACGAACACGCGATGGCGAATCCCATGCTCGCTCCTCGTGTGTGAATGGTACTCGAGCACCTCGTTACAAAAATCACCGCTTCCTTGTTGCTCGCCGCGAGGGCCGCACTTAGGCTGAAACGTGTGTATTAAACCGTGCGTTATCATCACCGGTTGTTCGTAGCTGCATTAATGAAATCCGATGAAAAGGCGAGATTAATGCGCATAAATATCTCGGCGTTGACGGCGTAAACGCGAACGGCCGAGCTGCGTTCCGAGAAGCGTACTCGCCTTGGTAATTACGTAAGAAATATGTACATAGATAACGCGGTCATTAGATTTCCTACCGGCGAACGATGGCGGTGCGGGGTGCTCCGCGTATCATTTTCCTCGCTTTCTCCTCGCGAAGGGTTGAAAAGAATTCCGCGCCATTAAATAAACCGAGAAGAGTGACTTTAAATGAGGGAGATCGAACGTAAATGTTCAGAATTAGGATAAATGCATTAGTGGATTAATGATTAAAAAAACGGGTCTTAGGTAATTTATCCTTCATAAATAATGCACATATTAACGTATTTCGAACTTAATTTAAGACCTATATTTCCTTAAATGCTGTTATATTACATGAGAAATATGTACTATTAATATCAAAGATATTATTTAATAATAAAGATAATATTTTAAAAAAGGCCCTGAATAAAGCCTATTTAACCTTTATAAATGCTATATATATATAATTGCTATGAAATAAACATTCGAGAGACTGACATTTATATATTATGTTTATTGAAATATCAATTCATTACGCTCAGATTGTTGACGTGGAAATCATAATAATTAGAGGATAATTAAAAAAAATATAAATTATAATCGGACAAAAAAAATAAAAAAATAAATAGCAAATAAAATAAAGAAATAAATAAAACAGCGTACGCGAGCTTACTTTTATAATATTCGGCTTCGGTAATAAAGCTAACGCGTTTCTCGCGTGATCACACGTTTCTCACATATACGTAGGCCATCGGTAACTATAGTCATTAGTTCAGAATCTGCGCTTATAAAGCGGGTACTAAATCACCGGTGAGCGGTAAGGAAATACCTCTTAGAATAATCTGAAATAGAATTTATTTATCGCCATGTCATTTGTACTATATGCTTGTATAGTAGAAGTTGCATATTAGCGGGAATTACGTTCTGCGAAACTGCAGCAAACATGTAAAATGCGAATGTATACAGAAAAAAGAAAAATTTATATGTATACAGAGTGTATCATAATATGTTATGAGGAAAGAAACAATATCATTTTCTCTATCCCCCTCTCAAAACAATTTATTCTGAAATAAAAATCACAGAGCGTATTATAAGATCCGCTTGAAATATGAAAGCATTAAACATGTTTTCAACACACATTGTTTTATCCTTTTTGAAATTCGCAAATATGGAAAATGGTTGCAAATATTTAACCGCAATAATATTTATGTATAAAGAATAAAAATACAGCTTCTGCTGTATTTTATTAGATCAAAAATATTCAACTCTTTTGGTGAGAAATTCTTATTTCAATATAAAATTTACAGCACGACAACAACGCAATTGCATTCGTTTTCTCTGATCAATATTTTCAGAATACACAGCTGTCACTATCAATTGTATGGCTGTGATTAAGAATGCAATGTAATCGTAAATTCTTTTCGTATCCAGATATATCTTTCGAGAATACATAAAAGTATTGACACTTATTATTAACACATATTTTATATGTATATGTGCTTTTTATTTTTACTTTATAATAGCCAAAAATAAAATTCGTGATTAATGGTATGATATAACAATAGTTCTTTGGAGAAAAAGAAAGGGCCAACATACTCTTGATAGAAATATATACGAGAGTATAGTAGCTGGGAACTTGAGAGAACAAATACAAAACGTATTTACTTGCGGCGGGCGCTTTGAAAACGAGCCTGCAGTTGGAAAATTACTAGCCGCCTAGCAATAATTAACTTACGATCCGTGGCGACTCTAGACGGACAAGTCAAACATTGCGCAAATCGCGCTACTTGGTATTCGCATCGTTAAACAATTACACAACGGCTCTGATGAGTCCGTCGCCGACTTCGTGTCAACAGCAAGCGCTTCGGAGAGACTTTCGTTTACCTTGAGGGATTTCGTTGAGCTTTCCGTTCGTGCATACTAGAAATTCTTTTGTTACACGATGTTCAAATCGTATAGAAATAAAGTCAAAACGTGCAGATATATAAAAAAGATGAAATAAATACATCCAATTATGCATACTTTTCATTCATTGTTTTCTCTTTCTTTTATCGTTATCTTGTAAATCAGAGTTTCAAAAAAATCGGAGGGTTCACCTATTCGGAACTTTATCCATCAGTTCTATATACCTCGAGGAATTACATCTCAAGATAATAATAAATGTTATATATCCGTTCTAATATATTATCTCGTTATGTTAGCATTAAAAGTATTTGATTAAAAATATAACAGAACGAGTAACTCATTCGATATCGTAAGAATAACAAAGTTTTCTCGCTAGTTAGATTGGCCATAAAGTCTCATGAATCTAAAACTAAAATCGCAGTTTTTATAAATATTTAGTAAAAAAGGATTTTTAATATTAGACTAGTTCGTAGGAAAGTTTAACGCGCATTAATGATATTAAATTTCCGCTTGAATTAACCAGCTTCTATAATATATGCGTAGATTTCTCTTTAATTAAGTCTGAGCCAGAACAGCCAGAGATTTCAATCTTCGCTTCGCATGAGTGTTTAAGTTTCACTCGATTCTACGGATATATATATATATATATGTACGGTGATGATAAAGCCGTATTTTACACGCGTCCGTTTTCGTTCATAGCCGTCTATATATGTGCGCCGTCTCGCGTGACAAGATAATTCGGAAAGTTCCCTCGGTAAACGAGGCGGCGACTGGGAACGGAGTTTAAACAAGGAGGGACAACGTAGAAGTGGATCATATCGGGAAAGGTTAAGGGAAATGGAGAAAGAGAGAGACGCGAGAGTGAGAGAGAAAGGGAAAAGAAACGGGGGATCGCGCGAGGAAAAGCAGAAAATTTGCATCTACAGGGTTCACAGCCCGGTATAATGGAATTAAAACGAGGTGGCAAAGCAATTAACTTCCGGACTAATCCCGCATCTTCCGTACATATATGTACGCGTGCTCAAAAAAAAAAAATAAATAAAACGCAACATCAATTTTTACTTATATCATTTTCAAATTCTAAGATTATAATCTGTAAGATAACATGAATATGAATGAAGTATCTAAATAGCAAATAATAAGCCTTAATTATTGGAAATTTATGTACATCTACAATGATTTTAAAGTCTAATCAAGGCCTGCTCACTAACTGCGGGATACTGGAATTCACAGGAAAATTTCTCGGGGATCTTCTCATGTACGTGTCACATTTATTATTATATAAAAAAACTGATTTATATTTACCCGCGCAGTAAAAGAGGTATAAAAAAAACCTGATATTTTTACGAATGAAAAATGTTATTATCTCTAAGTTGATCGGTTGAATCAAATACAATAATATATCTATATTTCTGTTTAATCTCTCTGTCTGCTCTCGATGTAATTGTAGAAACATACGATCATTTTTATCCTTTAAATTGACTCTGTCTGCTTTAACCGAGGAGAGACGGTCTCTCGTTATTCTGTGGAGTTTGTGCCTCGACTTGTGTCACGAACAAACGAGCGATACATGTTGATGCCCATCGAAGGCTGTTGTAGAATGGGAAGGAAACAGAGAGAAGACAGAGAGACGTAAATCGAGCGAGGGAGAGTTAAGATAAGAGAGGGAGAGAGAGAGAGAGAGAGAAATAGATAGAAGTGTTTATCTCTCTCTCTCTGTGTAATTACAATATACATTGTCAAGATCTTTGTACAGGTATCGGAAACTGCGACAAGTCAACCACACGCCGAGCATCATCCATCTGAATACGATCGCGCGATTCCTTCCGGAGGAAACTTAACCCCCGTAACAACGGGAGTTAATCTTCTCGAGGTGGCTTTCACCGATATCGCACGCCCGGAAGGAATCTCAAGACACTTCGTCGAAATCCTAATTCGCGGCGAGACGAAATCTCTAGAAACTCTAATAACGAATACGTTCATTGTATCTCGGGAGGGAAGGAGGCACACAAAGAGGCGACATCGATATCTCGGTCACAAGTTCCCAATGCCGCGCAATTACTTAAAGTTTTACCGGATTGTATTAGCGCAGAACCAATCTATTTCCAAACGAATTACCGAACCACTTTTCGAAAGTTTCGACGCGAGAAGTATCAAGTCGAGCGTGACGCCGGAGGAATAATTCCCGGGGAATTGAATTTTTGGATCTGTTCTCATCTTATCATACTTTACAGAGGAAATGACTTCCCCCGAGGATTTACATAATGAATTTTTTTACGATATTCTGAAATGAGTAAAAAAATCAATATTCTTTATCAACAAAATAGATAATAATGGCATTAATCGACTTTGAAAGCTGGAATATTATTTTCACGTTTTGTTTTGTTTTGTTTTTTTTTTTAATTTTAATCTCGAATTCTAAAATCTGATTCTCTCTCTCGAAAACAAACTCTAGCACAAAAAATTGTATTCCATATTCTCGATCTCTCTTGTTGTGTGTATGCATGCAAAATTATTTCCTTTTCTCTTAATCGCTGAACTTTCCGTGTAGCTAATTTAAAAATCTGTCTCATTCTCTTCACCGTATACACAGTAGAACAATAATAGCGCATGTTTTTATGAAAGATTAATTCCCGTTTCATTAACGCAGCTTAGCTTTATTTTCTTCGTTTCTTTCTGACTTCAATTCCGGTAAAGGATACGAAATCAGTTGATTACAAATTAGAATTAACCGTAGTTGGGGTGATCGATCACGTATATGTATGTCTGGAATCTACGATCTACCATAACAGAATTTGACGAACGCTGCCGGTGAGATAACGATAAAATCGGTTTCCCGCGATAGCAGGCACCTTTGGATCGGGAAGCGTCAGGAGCCACAGCAGCCGCCCCTTGTCGGCGTACAAGCGTCAGAGATATTACTTGGTACGAGCGTGAACGGGGGCGGGTGAGGACGGGGATGCGAGGGCAGACGGTGATCTATTATGAGGCTCGCGTGTAATCAGGCGAGCTTCAGGCGCGAACATAAACACGAACGCGTACACGGGCGTGCACGGATAGAGGATGGGAGGTGTGATCAGCGATTAATCTCGCCCGTAAGGAATATCCGGGCGGGCTACTCATAACGGGGATAGCGTCGAATAAAGGAGACGTATCGGACGGCGGTGGGTTTCCGTTATACGGTCTTCAAAAAACGAACTTCACGACGGCTCCCCAAGCAGTAATAGCAGTGAAAAACAATCTAAAAAAAAAAAAAAAAAAAAAAAGGAGAGAAAGAAAGACGTCGAAGAGATAAATCTCGCGCAATAACCGTCAACGTTAAATCTATCCCTTTCCGTTCACAGATGATACACACGTAATCGCGTGAGAAAAGAGGAGAAGACGTCGTCGCGTTTGTCAAATCTCGACCACCCGTTCCATTTCTCTCCCTTTTTCCTCTCTCGCCCGCAATATGTCGGGGAGGAAAATTCCGTTTTGCACACACGGTAAAAGTCCTCCGTGGCGTTTGATCTCGCGTTACTCTCCAGATCCTTGCGCGAGTACCGAGTTTCTTTTATGCAAAAGGCTCAAAGAGAATGGCGTGTGTTTCTGCGCGCGCATGGTATACGGCTACGACGAGTGACTGGAATAATGCACGGTAAGAGGGAAAAGAGAGAGATAGGAGATCCCCAACGCGACAGGGAGAGGATGAGCAGGGGATGAGGAAGGAAGAAAGCCCGCGGGTAAGGAGAGGAGATCGACGCAGAGCGCGCACAGAAAATAAGGGATGAAGAAAAGAAACGAGACTCTCTTTCTCGTGGGACGTTAACACGCGCGCGTTCGCCACCGGCACCCGAGTACTCTGTATCCGCGCGAGTATCTTTGAGTACCTCCGGTACACACGTGGCGGGATGTGCATAGGAAAGGGGGTTGGAGGGAGAGAGAGAGAGAGAGAGGAAGTGAAGCGCGCAATTCTGTCTATTCGGAGGCATTCGGGCGCGAGGTTTGTTCTGCATGCACTTTGCATTCGCGCGCGCGGTGCATAATTCGTACTGTCCGAGCAACCGGCACATACGCCGATCCTTCCGCAGCTCGCCTTCCCTCCTCCCTAGATCGATAAATCTCATCGATCGCGCGCGCGTTCGCGGCTTACACATCCCCTTTGAATCGGTATTTGCGCCGCGCGCATATACAAATTATGCACGCGCACACGCGCTCGCGGCAGATGATCCGTACTATTCGATTACGAAGCGCCGGATTCGTGATCGGAAAGATATATGTAATCTTGTGTGAATTTAGCTCTGTCGGATTAAGCAATGCCGCTGTTTTGAAATCGAGATTTCTGAATAATTATGTTGCATGCCATTTTTTGAACTGACATAAGTATTAGAGGAATCAAAACTCACACATATATATATCCCAAAATCATTAAATCTTTTTTACAACAGATTTTTCGGCCAATTAAGAATTAATTTTTCCAAAAGTGATTTGAAAAAGAAGAGCTTTTCGCAAACTGAATTTTAAAAGCCGAAGAAATGTAATAAAATTACATTTTTCAGTTAATTTTACGTGGAGTTACTTTAATAAAATTTTTATTTGAAAGTTTAGTTAAAAAAATATACATAAAGTTTCCAGAAATGATGGCCTCGACATTTTTATTACGAAAAAATTATATATGACTGAAGATCATTCAAGGAATCTATTATTAAAAGATCATTCCATGATATGTTGAAACATTTTACATAATAAATTCTACATTTCTTATATTTCAATCGCAAATAAAATTTTAAAAAATACTTTTCCCCTTATAAAAATAAGAATACGAATAATAGTTACATTTATTTTAAAATAAATATTGTATGGTCACCGCATAAAGCAGAGACACGTGTAACGAGACGTTATATTTTGTATTTCAAAATGGGAGAAAATCCTGCGCGATATTTCTTAGCAGGTGCGTCACGGAGACAGGTGAAGGGCTGACGAGCGAGTAAATATTGTCATGCAGACGAGGGAGCGCGCTCCTCTCATCGTCGAGAGGACGAGGATATCTCGTCGTAATAAAAGACGGTAGAATCCTCACAGTCGGAACGATATCGCCGATAAATCCTTTCTTTCACATGCAAGTAATAGACGTTCGAGGGCGCATTGTTGTCGGACGGTAATATTTATCGCCGCGAACGGCGACCATAAGTCTCGCGGGAAACGGTTACAAGGATTTTTCGCTTGGCGGTATACTTTCAGCAGCATCGAATTCTATCAGGAATGTAATAGAAATGATCGTTATTCTGTGGAAAGTGGACATAACGCGCGATGATCCTCAATCGCGAAAAACCTATCGGATGTAATAAAATTGAGCCATCGCGTACACGTCGCAAAAAAAATCGATGCTCTCTGTCGATATTATTTCGAATTTAAATATTATATTCTATATCATATGCCTATTTCAAATATAACAAATCACACATCTACAATGTAAATCCGTCGTATAAAACATTTTTGATCTATCAATATTATTCAAATGTATTTTGTACATATATGAATAATATTGGCGATTAAAATTTTACACTGAGATTACATACTGATAATATATTTCTTGAAAGATATACGATTTATTCATAGAAATATCTATATTCTTAATATAATTTCCGGATTATAAAACAAATTTTTAATTATTTTTTATTATATCTTTTTTTTTTTACACAAGTTAATACTTTACCTACGCGATGCACTGTTGACATTAATATGAAAGCATCAATAAAACGCAACTGTAACGACTAAACTTTTTCCATCCATTCGCTCTGTTAGCAGAGACTCGTAACAACCAAACAGCACCGTTTTATGCAAACTCTGCGCGTTGGAAATCATTATTTTAAATCTTCTCATGTTCGTTACGAACAGAAAACGGAGATCGCTTCGCTTCTCCTCGCGATAGGCAAATGATAGCCCGCGCCAAAATTATTGCTATCAATCTTAACGTATATTCACGTCCGGATACTCGTGTACTCGCACTTCAATAAAGTATAAGCCGCGAAAGTGGCAGACCTTAATTGTAAAACGGAAGTCTCCTTATCGATCGGCACCAATGGCGTAACTAACGGTCGACGAACCCTCAGGGGGTTCCGATTTTTCCCGATTATTCCCGATCGAATTTCCGTAGTTTCCAATTTTAACACCTTTCTTATCCGTCTTCGATTTTAAATAGACATTGTGATTTTTATTCCGAGTTATTATCGGAATAATCAAACCGGAATAGATCGTAATAATGAGCTGAACTAAAAAAAACTGAGATCATACGAACGTTTCGTTGCTTGACAAAATTATATTTGTGTCAATATAAATTCTACATGTCAAAACCTTTAATATATTATATTGTATAAACCTGCTATTTATTGTAATCATTTTTCAGGCGCTGATATTTTTTTATTTCAGAAATATATAAATATTATTTATAGAAAATATATGTTTCTCCTTCGATCCCTAGTGTTAGAGATCTTTCCGTAACAACCAAACAGCACCGTTTTATGCAAACTCTGCGCGTTGGAAATCATTATTTTAAATCTTCTCATGTTCGTTACGAACAGAAAACGGAGATCGCTTCGCTTCTCCTCGCGATAGGCAAATGATAGCCCGCGCCAAAATTATTGCTATCAATCTTAACGTATATTCACGTCCGGATACTCGTGTACTCGCACTTCAATAAAGTATAAGCCGCGAAAGTGGCAGACCTTAATTGTAAAACGGAAGTCTCCTTATCGATCGGCACCAATGGCGTAACTAACGGTCGACGAACCCTCAGGGGGTTCCGATTTTTCCCGATTATTCCCGATCGAATTTCCGTAGTTTCCAATTTTAACACCTTTCTTATCCGTCTTCGATTTTAAATAGACATTGTGATTTTTATTCCGAGTTATTATCGGAATAATCAAACCGGAATAGATCGTAATAATGAGCTGAACTAAAAAAAACTGAGATCATACGAACGTTTCGTTGCTTGACAAAATTATATTTGTGTCAATATAAATTCTACATGTCAAAACCTTTAATATATTATATTGTATAAACCTGCTATTTATTGTAATCATTTTTCAGGCGCTGATATTTTTTTATTTCAGAAATATATAAATATTATTTATAGAAAATATATGTTTCTCCTTCGATCCCTAGTGTTAGAGATCTTTCATATATATATATGTATATTTATATAAAATTCTGAATTTATAATCTCCAGAATATATATTTTATCGATTCTATCAATTTTCTTCCGCAAGCTTATTAAACAGCCCTTCGAAACTACAGCACTGACAGGACTGAACTGTGGTGGCGCCCACGCTCGTAATTTTCACGACGGCGAAGAAATTACAGCGATGTGTGGAGGCGAGCTGGCGCGACTTTCAGAAAGTCGAGTAAAAAAGTAACGTTATTAGTAACTCAATCATGACGCGTGCGAGGTGGCCATCGAACTGTAAAACTCGCGCCTAGTTTCCTCGGGTATCCGTCGAAGAATATTGACCGTAACGTCGAAGGGGCAACCGTGAATCCATCGCGACTAGGATAATAAATAACGGACGATGGTGGCATCCATTTCTCTCTGTCGTCGGAAACACATATTTTCGTCTCGTAAAAATTGAAGTAACGACCGTGTCGCCGACACACGCGCAAACAATTGATTCATAACGAGTCTGCCAAACGAGAGTCCCCGTGATTGCCACGCCGATGCCGATTGCACCGCCGTCACGTCACGACATAACGCAGTTTATTACGGGGTTGACCGTGTATTAATAAATTCCATTTACGAGCCATCAGAGTCTATAATTCTCTGTTCGCCCTGTCTTGAACGCGAAAATAAATAATGCTCGCGACGCGCGCTCCTCGCGAAAACCAAGCGAAGAATTATATTGCACGAAACGAAATCGCGAGTTTACTACGAGAAGCAACGAGAATGTGAAGAAAAAAATATTTCACAAAATCTTGCGCGTCCCGTTGTTGAAATATTATCCGGATACACGTGCAGGACGATCGTTTCCCTTCTCAATTTATTAGCATCCCGCGATCGATTCTCGTTGGCAGCGCATGATTAAGTTTTCATCGAAATTCGAAGTCCCGTGCCACTCGTAAATTCGAGCGAGCACGCACCAAAATTCGTATGTCATATAAACTCGCATAGTATATCGAAAATTGAGATAGCGCAAAAAAAAAAAAAAAAAAAAAAAAAAAAAAGAAATTCTTAAGCGAATCCGATTCGCCGATAATTCTAAAGCCGATTAAATCGCCACTTTCATAATGCGCGCGCTTCGATAATTAATTTATGGAAAGTGTATTTATACCAGCGATATTTTCCTCGCGAATATTCCTGTTGTGTGTGCCGCTCGATAAATTTCAAACTGCCGATTTTGCGGTTCGAAAGATCGTTCGATAATCCGATTTCGTCGAAGGAAATGTAATCCAACTGCGACGAAACGAAATAGAGAAAGAGTTATCGACCAACTCGCGTTTCCGCAAATCGACAACATAAATCGTTTCATATGTGCATATATACGAGGTAATTCTATGAATCAAACATTCCAGAATATTTTAAAGATCAAACATTTTTTAAACAATTTTAAAAAATCGTAAAAAAATAATGGGTTAATATCACATTGTCGACGAATTGCTGCAATTTATATAACAATTCCGAATTTAATGCATCTGGAAATAAAAGTTTGACAAAAAATTCAAACTAAAAAGCGGGAGATTTAAGACTCTTCAAAAACTATAAAAAACTTCCAAAATACAATATGCGAGTGTTTAAAGATGCATCTAACACAAAAGGAGAGAACTCTAAGCCTCGGAAAACAGAAATTCAAGAATTCTCGAACATTATACCATAAAAAGAGAATATAACATCGTGTAGTCGTAAAAAGTAATCAAATTTTCGTGTAGCAATCTAACAAATGTGCAAAAATTCTCTTGACGATGAGAGCAATGCTGTGAACTTCACAGCATCACGCACAAGCGCAAAATGTGAACGCGTAACCCGCATTCGCAATATGATACATTCTTCTCAGTTATCGACACTTTGGCTCCGTTATCATATCGACACCGTCTATTACATATAACCGTGCTTCTGCGGGCGAAATCGGTCGAGGCTTCTCCCCAAAGCCGGGGAGATTCGCAAAAACGGGAATGCACACAAAAAAAAAAAAAAATCGTAGAACCAAAAAAAAAAAAAAAAAAAAAAAGAAACAGCATGGCGTGCATCGATGGTTGATGCGGCGGGGAAATCGAACGAGAGGGGGCCATTAACGCCGATCCAAAAAATGCATGAACGACGTGATATTAAAAGAAAAAGCTCTCCTTTTCCAGGGATTTCCGATTCCCATCGAATAATCGTCGATTCTCGTCGAGAATCCGCAAGTAAACTCGCGTCACATAAGAAAGTGTATCCATTCCAGTTCATTGTGGAATTTAAGGGGGGCAGGAAGAGGAGGATTATAGTTATAGGTTTTAAAAGAGTCTCTTTTCCTGCAGAGTACACTTCGCGATATGCGAATCTTTTTTTCAGCAATGTCGCGAAGACTTGATAAAATCGCGATAAAATGCTTTACGAAAATTCAAACGCGGAAAAGCTACATATGCTTTACAAAAATTGCTAATCTGATTCGCATATCATAATATTGAATACGGAATATCGGTTTTATGTCAACGATTCTCTTAAATAATGTCTGACCTAATTCGAAATCATAGAATATTGTTTCCCAATTTTCCAATTTTTTATGTTTCCGCAAATATTGTACTGTAATTTAAAAAGATCGAAAATATTTTGCTAAAAAACTGAAACATATTTTTATTAAAAAATCGTGTCATTATATAATATTATATAATATAATGATACCTAATTGTGTATATTATAAAACACATTCATTTTATAAATGCATTCCATAAAAGCTCAAAATTTCAAAATTTGACATGCAATGAATCAATAGAAATGCCAGTTTTAAAGTTAAATATATGACTTTAATATCATTTTATTGTTGAAAGATAAATACGAATAAAACAAAAATCATTCTTATCTTCAATTTTGATATTTTATTAATGATATTTATTCATTTAATGTAATATATAGTCACGAACAATAATGAGAAAATCGCCGTGATATTTACGACAGTGTTAAAATATGTATCATTAAGAAATAAAAAATATACATCAATAAATTAGGGCTGTCTCAATGATTAATAATATCTTGCAAAGTGAATTATAACTATCATATTATTTCCAAAGTATTCGTACATAGCATCTCTATTCGTAAAAGAATAGTTATTTACTCACTCCTCTGGCATTTTGGAGCCACCTGCATTGTAGCGAGTGCAAAATTTCCATACGCGAAACGAGAGACAAATTCACTTCCCATTGTTCACTCGGCGAACGCATCGGGCGTCGTAACCCGGAAATGCAGCTTTACTCGCACCTGTCCCGGTAATACATTTCTTCGTACTCGCGCGAGGACGGCGCTTAAATTTCCGACTCCGGGAACCGCCGTAGTATAACGGCGGTTCTAAAATATATATGTATATATGTATATATATGCGGCACGCATGCGAATTATTGTCACGTTGCGTGGCAAAGAGGAGACGACAAAAAAAAAAAAAAAAAAAAAGAAAGAGAAAAACTTAACATTGAATGCGAGATTTCAACTATGGCGTTGTATGACTCTGGTAGATATATGTGACAAACAAGGTGAGCATTCGCTATGCGATTACGATAAGGAGCAATCAATACATACGTGTTTCGTTTGCTATTTAAAATATTTGAAGAAAAAGTAATAAATATAAAGCAACACGCTTTCAAATTTTTTTATATAGAATATGCACTGGTGCGATAATAATTCATGAGAAATTCTACATATTTGTGTGCGCATCTCGCGAACTGAAAAAAGGAGAAAAAAAAAAAAAAAAAAAAAAGAAAAAGAAAGAGAGAGAACATAAAACATCCGCTATATGCGCCGATGGAGCGCACCTTCTATCTGCGCGCATCGATAATCCGCGCATCGAGAGATTTAGCTTTGACGACACAGTGTATATTTTTTACTCCCCTTTTTTTGTACCTCTTTCGTTTATACAGTCGCGCGGCACGCGCGTGTAGGACATGCATCGGACGATCCTGTTCAAAGAGCTCCGCGACTCTCCCTCTTCGTCGTTCGTTAGTCGCCGGATAACTTTAATTAGACGGGACTCACATCGAGGTATCGGACAGCTGATGTAGCCGCGAGCTTCCCGACACGATTCTCTTCTCGACGATATCCGTGCGTTTGTTTTTCAATCATTTATTCCCTTATCTCAGAGAAAAAATCTAGAAATCATATGTGAAAACCTATTTCATGTCTTCAAAAAATCCCAAGTTTATTTCCTTCATTTAATTTATTTCCACATTTATATCTCGAAAATTTTTGGAAAATAATTTAGGCGAGAGAGAATTTAGCTAATCACAAATTAAGTTTTTTTTTTCTACCTCCATCCGTCTAAAATCCATCAATCCCTTCAAAGCGATATAATAAAGTCATCGATGATTCCACGCTGCAAACTACCGACTATCATATTTCGACGCCCGTTGGTTGATTGATAGGAGGATACATACACATCTACGATATAGATATATCAATATATATCAAGCTTCAAAGGATCGCGTCCTCACACGTCGGCCTCTTTCAACGGCCAACACTCTGGTTTTTTAAAAAACTCACGCCCGCCGTCATCCATACCGCAACGACACAACTTGCCACCCCATCGGGCGGCTCTCATCCCTCAAAACGTTTTGCGGCGAGATTCCCATCCCTCCTACCTCTTTTTTGTTCCGTCGAAACCGGCCGAAATGCACATGCACAGTCTATCGCTCGCTTTTATAAGGCCCCAACGGCATGTCGCGTCGGTGGAACATCAAACGTACCGCAAGAATTAAAAAAAAGGAGCGGTGAGAAAGCGGCAGAACGGCCGTTGTTAAGGAACCGAGGGATTATAATCATCGTTAAAAGCGGAAAAAACAACGGCAACGACGAGAAGCGAGCAAAATCGACACGGGAAAATAGCGCGAAGATATCAAAAAAGAAATACTAAGTCGCGCTAAGAAAATCGGTCGTTCGTCCCTCTCAATCGAGCCCTATCGAGATAGGGAAGGAACGAAAACGTTTGCAAATTACGAGAGTCTGGCGCGACTTGAGGACTTTCCGAGTTTTAATTAGGTACTCCGTAAGAGAGACGTTCCCTTTCTCTCTTCTGTACACGTATTCTCGTTTGCGTTTCCGCTATCACGCTACTTCAATTTTACGAAAGATTTCCAGCTTTGACGAGAAAGGGCGTTCTACTGATGCGCTCTAAATCTTGATTATGTCTACAAACTGTGATTAATGACTTTTAAATTTCCCATAAATTATTTTGAAACTAATCCGTTTGTGTTTTATGTGCTCTCTTTTTTCTCCTTTTATTATATATTATCTTTTATATCTTATTATATTATATTATCTCTCTCCGTCTTCTTTTTATTATATTAAAAAATTGAATGCAATTTTTAAGACATCTCATCAAAATTTAATGTTAATTACTCGATGTTTGATAATAAATCAATATCTTATTAGACAATTTATGACAAAAAATAATATTCTTTTTTTGAAGTTCACATATGAAAACGCGAATACATTTCTCGCTTTTCTTTCGTTGGATGACCGACTTCACGCTCACGTTTTGCTTATTAAAACACTAACGTAAAGTATAAATTTCTCACCAGCCGTGTTCTATTTCCTTTACAACGTGGCTTTTTCAGAAAAATAGTTTAAAATGTAAGAACATTTACGAGCACGCGCAGCCAGTCAAGATCTGCGCCGCTTACAATTCGCTAGATACCAATGTGCAAGCGTGTTGATAAGAATAAAAAATGAGAAACTAAACTGTAAGTGGAGTCAAAAATACGGCTGCATGCAAATGAATGTCATTTACGTATTCAGGTTTCGAACTTAATAACTGGAATAGCTCCTTTTTTTTCTTATTAATTCAACACGCAATATATACGCAAAATAAAAGTTTTATAAATATTTAATGTCCACAAAGAAATAATTAACAATTAAGAAAATCATATATATTTGCCACCGGCAAAAAAAAAATTATTAACGAGCGAGTGAATCATAAATTTTATGACAATTATATTTCATACAAAGATATCAATTAAACAAATTGTTAAAAAGTTGTTTTATTATTATCATTTCCTTTGACTGATAACAGCCATTAACGACTGCAGTTTGATGCAATTTTTACGAACCATAATTTCTCATCGGGAACATGTAAGTCACGATGGGGGCGATCGGGCGACAATGACAGATGCCAGCGACCTAAGACGAAAAAATTTTGCCGGAAATGCATTAAAGCAAAAAGGAAGGGACATATCGCTGTGATTCCTGAAACGAGCGACGTAAACAATTTTAGGGCGAAGAATTGATCATTTTCCACAAATGCGTCGACAAATTTACGGAGTACGAAGTTATGGCGGGGTTATGGCGTGAATACAAATTTATGCGGTACCGGTCGCGCGTGTAGCGCGACGGAAAAAAAATGAAAAGCCTTTTTTTCCTTCGTTGCAAACCTGTTGTAAGGTTGACTCGAGACATGGGGGGGAGAAAACAATATGCCATACCCTCTCTCTCTCGCGCGCGCGCGTGTTATGAGTCAAGAGGGGTGGCCGCGTGCACGCACTGCGATGTATCCGCGGATAAATATTTATATATGCACTCACACACGTCGACGTCATCCGCGTGTATATGCGCGTGTCTCTTTTCGTCGTCGTGAAAAAAAAAAAAAAGGGATTCACTTTCCACGCTGCAGGATTTTACGCGGCCGCTTCGACGCGCTCGCGAAAGATATCATTTTTTTTTTTTTAAGCGATCCTCTATTCTCGCGATACAAATAATCATAACATCGAGCTTGCCGAATTATTTTGCCGAATCATTCTAAGCTACAAAAAAATTGTTTGATTCGGAAAAAAGCAAGGATTTTTCATGATAAATACATAACAACGTCGCATTAAATATATACAGTTACTCCCAGTTATTATGTTACATATTTGTGCAAAGAAACACAATACAAGGCATAAACTCCATCGTAAAATATAAAAATAACATAGAATAGAAATGCAGGTCATGACGAAAGAGAATCTATCCTTACCATATTTATTTGATATATTTACTGTGTTATAAATATTATATTTGTATGTTTGAAATTTTTTAAAAATCAAAAATAATTTTCTTTTTTTGTAAATTATCCAAAGCTTAGTTATTTTGTCAAAATTTACTATAAATATTATGAGTAGTGATGATATTACTGTCTTAAACGTAAAACTATTTAAAAAAAAATATA